>NW_028165528.1:5000-40000 GCF_964263955.1 Coregonus lavaretus | reverse complement strand
CACACTGGACACACACACACACACTGGACACACACACGCAGGACAAACACACACACACACAAACACATATACTGGACACACACACACAAACACACTGGGGACACACACACACACACACACACTAGACACACACACACACACTGAACACACACAGACACACACTAAACACCCACACACACACACACACACACACTGGACACAAACACAAACACACTGAACACACACACACACACACACACACACACACACACACACAGACACACTAGACACACACACTGCACACACACACTGGACACACACACACACTGAAAACACACACACACACACTGAACACACATACACACACACACAAACACACACACACTGAACACACACACACACACACACACAGACACTGGACACACACACACTTGACACACACCCACACTGGACACAGTGGACACACACACACACACACTGGACATACACACACACATGATGGACACACACACACACATGCTGGACACACACACACACTGGATATATTTCCATGTGTTGGATTTTGATGAAAGGAAATCCCATATAGCCTACTAAACAGGACTTTGCTATGGCATCTTCTGTTTGGGTGTCTCAGGTCAGGTCTGAGCCATGATCAGAATGTGTCTCTGTGTCTATTTCCAGCCCTGCCATTTCTACCTGTCCTGATCTAGTGTTTCACCCCTGACCTCCTCACACCGTCTCACTGTCCATGTCTGCTTTTAGCTCCCACCTCTACTTCACTGTGTTATAATGGACCTTATGCTTGTTATGTCACCTCTGGAACCAGTTATCAAACATACTGACCTTTCTGACCCTATCCCATGGCCCTACTTTCTACAACTGAACATTTAAATTCCTCTATGAGTTTTGTTTAGTATCCATTTACTTATCTATGTATTTGTTGTATATTGGGGTTGTGCAGCAGAGCATCATGGGGGTTTGTATGTGTTGAGATGATCACGTTCCAGATAAATGGTTGAACTGATTCCTGTCTCCTGTCTCATCATTATTGAATTGTTATACAGACGTGGTTATGAAACCCACGAGACATAACAAAAGATTGGTGATGAGTAAGTCTGAATCTACAGGAACTATTCTGTCTGGAAGAAGTGGGTTATTACAACTGTTTAAAACTGTTATTTTCTGTGGTACAGTCTAGGCTAATGTTAGCACAGTGTATTGCTAGCAGAGGCAAGTCCATAGTCTAGCTAGCTTAGAAAGAGAGTTAACATCGTCATGGACGGCAGAAAAGGACTCGAGACGGATGTTGGAGCGGGAAAATAACTTGATTAAAAAGGGAGGAATATATATTGATTAAAGGAAAGAACATTTATTCAACTGTGAAGACGAACGTTGGAATTAAAACTGCTGAAAGAGCGAATTTGAGGAGGAAACGTCAGTGAGTGAAGTGAATGAAGATCCTGTGACTGAGGAAAATATTGCTGTGGTTGAGGACAATATTGAAGTGAGTGACAATCAGGAGCTTTTTTTATTGAGAAATGAAAAACTATTGGAATTGTTGGAAACATTGGACAGTTTGATAAAAGTATTGAGCAGTGGAGCTCATATACAGAACGGTTTGAATATTTTGTTCTTGTAAATGACATGGATGAGGACAACATTGTGCCTACATGTTTTTGTGTAATGGGGCCAAAGACATTTAATTTACTAGGCAGCCTGCTACAGCCAGTCAGAACAGGTAATAAGACGTATGGGGATATTGTGGAGATACTTAAAGGACATTTTTCACCAGAACCACTAGTTAATGCTGAAAGGTTCAGGTTCCACAGGAGACATCAGGAAGGGGGAGAATCAGTAACAATGTTTGCTGCTGCATTAAAGAAACTACCAGAACACTGAGTTTAATGCTGTTCTAAATGACATCATTAGAGACAGACTAGTATGTGGGCTACGGAGTGAAGCTACACAAAAGAGACTGTTGACTGAAAGTCATCTGACCTTGGCAAAGGACATTGGAATCAGTGTGTCCATGGAACTAGCTGCTAAAGAGGCTCACCAGTTGAGTTCATCAGGAACTTAGTGGGTTCATCTAACAATCCTAATCACCAGCTGATACATTTTAATCTCATACACAGGGTAAACCTTCCACCTAGAAAACATCATTTAATAGAAATCACAACCGCTCCTCTGTGTGATCTATGTAATCAAGGTGCCTTGGACTCCTTTAATTATATGTACTGGGAGTGACCAGGGGACATGTTTTGGAAAGAGGTATCCTCATACCTTGTTCCCCCAAACTGTTATCACTTAATGATAATTCACCACTGTCATTACAGCAAAGACGTATAATGTTGTCAGGTTGGACAGCAGCTAAAAAGATGTTGGAACTAAGATGGCAACCACCACACCTCATTGGATCAGCACTTTTATAGATATCATTTATTTAGAACTATCCACTGCTAGGATCCATGGGGCTAGCCAAACAACACATTTTGTATATGTGGTTTATTATAATTGTATTTATCTGCAATAACTCGTTTCCATAATATACTGATATATATTTTAACAGTATTGTGTCTCTAGTTGTATAAACATTCCTGCTGCTATTTGTTCTTGTCTGTGTTCCTTTCAAAGAAATAAAAAGTTGATCACAGGGTTTCAATTGAAAATCAGAGACCAGGAAATCAAGTCACATACTTCCACTGTGGCAATGTCACGGTTTCAGCCGAGGCTGCTCCTCCTCCTTGCTCGGGCAGGCTTCGGCGTTCATCTGCTACCGATCTATGTTTCTGTGTTCTACTTGTTTTGTCTTTATTGTTCACACCTGGTTCCCATTATGTATTGATGCCTTCCCTATTTAACCCTCTGGCTCCCACTGGGTTTTGTGTTTGGTTGTCGTCTGGTGAGCGGGTTTGTTCCTCCCTGCGTGGAGGTTGTGTTATTTACGTTACCTACGAGTAAAGTATGTTTTCCATTAGCTATGTGTCCTGCGCCTGACTTCGTCCTACCGCATCACACTGACCTCCTGACAGGCAAGGTGGGACATTAGGCTTCTACATGCTGGTGGAAGGACATGGATTGTCCAGCCTGTGGTAAAAAGGCCCACATCGAACAAGCCTCCAGAAACAAAAAGAGAACAGAGAACAGAAAAAACAGAAAACAAGAAACAGACATTCCAACGAAAGACAAATAGACTTGTTCACACTGTTGAGTAAGAGAACACTGAGGTGAGTGACTAATCAGACGAGGAAGTTACACTGAAAATCCTGACTTTTTCCTGGCGGGCCGCACGGCTACTATGTCTCCCCCTTGCTAGAGGGACAGCCGTAGGGTATGGAGATTGACACAGGGGCAGCTGTATCTCTTGTGTCCGAAAAAAGACACTGAAACACCTTCCACTTCAACCAGCGCACCTCGTGTTAAAGACTTACACAGGTGAATCTGTCGCTGTGAGAGGCATCACTGATGTCACAGTTCAGGTAAACAGACAAACTGAAAAGCTGCCCCTCTATGTTGTGAAAGGAGACTATGCATCACTACTGGGATGTTCATAGTTGGAGAAAATCACACTGGACTGGCCATCAGTGCATACAATGACACATGGAGACACAGATCTACCTGCCATCTTAAAGAAACATGGAGAAGTCTTTAATGGACAGCTGGGTAGTATGAGCGACATTACAGGGAAGCTTAGCATTAAGCCAGACAGCAAACCAACGTTTCTGAACGCAGGACCTGTACATGATGCTATCAGACCAAAAGTCAAGGCTGACTTGGACGCTTTAGTCAAGAATAAAGTACTGGAGCCGGTCAGCATGAGTGAATGCATGAGCAACACCCATCTACCAGTCCTTAACACTAGAACCGTCTGGTCTTTCAGCTACTAGGGATGGGTAACTCCAATCCTCGGGGTGTCACACTTTTCCCCCATCCCTAGCAAACACAGCTGATTAAAGTAATCGCATTCTAAATTGAAGATTATTGTCAAGTGACGTGTAGAGAAGTCAAATGCACACAGAGCGGCTGGCAACGTTCTTTACTGAATACAAAACAACAAACCTCCAAAACAGGGAGGAAAACACAACGACCCGTACATACAAGGAACTGCCGGAATGACAAACGAACAATCACACACAAAATAACCAAATGAGAGACATGGGTAAATATAGGGAATACAATCCAACATAATAGGAAACAGGTGTAAACAATAAAGACCAAACAAGACAAAAACCGAAAACATCGATCGGCAGCAGCTAGTACTCTGGGGACGACGAACGCCGAAGCCTGCCCGAGCAAGGAGGAGGAGCAGCCTCGGCTGAATCCGTGACAGTACCCCCCCCCCCCTTGACGCGCGGCTCCAGCCGTGCGCCGACCCCGGCCTCGGGGACGGCCAGGAGGACGCGGAGCAGGGCGAGTCGGATGACTCCGGTGGAAATCCCTCAACAGGGAGGGATCTAGGATGTCCCTCCTAGGGACCCAGCACCGTTCCTCCAGACTGTACCCCTCCCACTCCACAAGATACTGCAGACCCCCCATCCGAAGCCTCGAATCCAAGATGGAACGGACTGAGTACGCCGGAGCCCCCTCAATGTCTAGTGGTGGCGGAGGAGCCTCTCGTATCTCATTCTCCTGGAGTGGACCAGCTACCACCGGCCTGAGGAGAGACACATGGAACGAGGGGTTAATGCGGTAATTAATGGGCAGTTGTAACCTATAACATACCTCGTTCAATCTCCTCAGGACTTTAAATGGCCCCACAAACCGCCGACCCAGCTTCCGACAGGGCAGGCGAAGGGGCAGGTTTCGGGTCGAGAGCCAGACCCGATCTCCCGGTGCATAAACCGGAGCCTAACTGCGGTGGCGATCGGCGCTCGCCTTTTGCCGTCTGATAGCCCGCTGCAGATGGATATGCGCAGCGTTCCAGGTTTCCTCCGAGCGCCGAAACCACTCATCCACCGCAGGGGCTTCGATCTGGCTCTGATGCCAGGGTGCCAGGACCGGCTGATAACCCAGCACACACTGGAAAGGCGTAAGATTAGTGGAGGAGTGGCGGAGTGAGTTTTGTGCTATCTCTGCCCAGGGGATATACCCCGACCACTCCTCCTGCCGGTCCTGGCAATAGGACCTCAGAAACCTACCCACATCCTGGTTTACTCTCTCCACCTGCCCATTACTCTCAGGGTGAAAACCTGAGGTAAGGCTAATCGAGACCCCCAAACGTTCCATAAACGCCCTCCAGACTCTAGAGGTGAACTGGTAAACTTAGCGAGCTGGCTAAATAGCGCAGTCAACATTAGCTATGATACAACTTTACCTGGCCTGTCATTATGGCGCTAGCCATCTAGCCAGCCAGCCAGCTGATCCTATGAGTCATTTGGTTGTATCCTCATGTTCTAACAGTTCACTATCCACTGTATCCAAGTTCAAAAGACAGTTCCTCCTGATGTAGTAGATGGGAATAAGTCAGGGAGTTCTTTCCTTATGTATGTTTCAGCCGTCTTCACAGAGTCAAATGTGCGCTCACCATTCTTGGTGTACGTCCACAAAGTCGTCGGGTAGCAGCAGGCCGTATGCTGAGCCAGCCTGCCGCAGAAGCCTCTTCAGTGGGGAGAAAGCCATCCTCCTCTTGTATAGTATGGGAGAAAGATCCGGAACGATCATGATTCTGGCATCTCCGTACTTGAGCTCTCCCTTTGCTCGGGCAGCAGAGAGGATACGGACAGTGTCCTGGTACCGTAGAAATGTAATGACAAATGCCCTGGGTGCAACCTGGCCAGGCAGCTGCCTCCGTAGGGTGCGATGGGCCCTCTCCATTTCCAGTGGGTGCGCGGAAGGGGGTGGATCCAGAATTTTGGGACTCCATTCCTGTAGAAAGGAGATGGCGTCTCGTCCCTCCACGGCCTCCGGGAAACCTTGAAATCTCAAATTTCAAGGTTTTGGAAATTTGGAAATTTTCGTGAGAATCTAATTTCTCGAGTTTAGAGATGGCATCTTCCAACTTCTAGTGCTTTTGATCCACTTCCAGGCGGACGTCCAGGATGGCAGCCTGTTGGTCAGCGTGATCTTTTGTAACTTTGTCACTCGTTCCCTTTGTGACTTTCTGGTCTTCGTGGAGTTTATCGACCAGCACATCAATTTTGCTGAGGCGTTCAGAAAGTGTCTCTTGGATTTTAGTTATATCCTTGTCCATCACCATTCTGAACCATGCTGGTGCTTCTTCTGAGCTAGCATCCACCGAGGCCGAAGAAGGGCTGTGAGACACTAGCGGTTCTGGGGGGGGGGCAGTGCCCCTGTGACAACAAGCTTGGACCCCCTTGTGAACCCTCTAAATGCGGAGTCTGAAATAATTATCACAGAATACATTATTGCGATCATGTTCTTTATTTTATTTTTTATTTATTTTTACATCCGTTATTAGACAGTGGCGAAGCGGAACAATAAAGTAACCCAACACATTTTCTAGTGGGACTCCTTTAGGCGGAAGCTAGCTACCTAGCAAGTCAGTTATTTTCAGTAAATGAATGAATAAGCTTGGTCCCCATTGCTTTTGCTCTATAGTTGTCACCAACATGAAGAGAAAAAAGGACTTCATGTTTCTTCCAAAGAAAAGACAAGGCAGAAAGTAAGACAGAGCCACAGGGTTCAGGTGTGGAGAGAGCAAGAGAGAGCAGAGAGAGACAGCAGGAAGACCATTGGAGAGACTGAGAGTGATGTCAGCCAATCCCGGGAGGAGCCACCGGTGCAGCCAGTGATGAACATGGACCCAAGAACTCTGATGGGGGACAGGAGGAGGAGCTTCAAGGCGGCCTGGTACCACATCCACCCCTGGCTTCAATATTCAAACAAATCAGACTCTGGGTTTTGTTATGCCTGTCTCAGAGACTGGATTGGATTCAAAATGGGGTTTTAACAACTGGAAGAAGGCAATTTACAAAGACGGGGGGATTTGCAATTCATGCAGGGTCTGAGCGGCACAAACAAGCAATGATTACGTGGAGAGTCTATCAGAAAGCTGTAAAAAGTAATGCAACACTGGTAAATGCCCTAAACAAGGAACACAACAAACAGGTTCAAGAAAATGGGGACTATATTAAAACAATAGGAGAAGTACTACTACTTACAGCCACACAAAACATTGCACAAAGAGGACACGATGAGTCTGCAGAGTCTGATAATAAAGGGAACTTCATGGCAATCCTAGAAACAATAGCTAAGCATGACACAACTGTGGAAAAAAGGTTGACTTCCATTTATAATGCAAAATACACAAGAAAAGGGATTCAGAATGAGATTCTGAGTTGTTTGGCAGACATGGTTACAACAGAAATGATAGAAGAAGTGAAAGACAGTGAGGTCTTCAGCATAATGGCAGACGGAAAACAAAAGATGTAAAAACAAAAGGATCAGATATCTCCAGTACTCAGGTACTATTTCAGTGGAGCTGTCCATGAGAGCTGTCTCCACTTTGAATCGGCTGATCCACTAGATGCAGCAGGGCTTACTGACTAAATCATACACATATTAAAAAGTCATGGTCTTGAATACAAAAACAACCTAGTAGGCCAAGCATATGACGGTGCTTCAGTTAAGAGCGGCAGCATTCGGGCGTCCAGGCAACGCATTAAAGAACAAGCAAAGCCTTTTACCTCCACTGCAGTGCACACTGTCTAAACTTAGTTTTAGTGGATACAGTCAAAGCTGTCCCTGAGGTAGGAGAGTTCTTCTCCTTACTAGAAAGACTGTATGTCTTCACATCTGGGTCATACATGTGCATCAAAAATGGCTTAGCGTACAAAGAGAGATGTACCCAGGTGCAACTAGAGAGCTTCAGAGACTAAGTGACACTCGCTGGGCATGTCGATATATGGCTCTACATACTATTATGGATAGATTGCCTGCCGTTAAGCGAGTCCTGCAAGACATAGTCCAAGAACACAACGGTGACAGATCTGTTGAGGCACGAGGTCTGCTTGCACAGATAGATTTACAATTCATTGTGTTCCTTGTTCCACTCCATAAAGTTTTTGGAGAAGCAACATTTCTATCAGAGATGCTACAGTCTTCATCACTTGACCTGTCAAAGGCTGTTGATTTAGTTGAAGCCTTAGTTCAAACTCTGAATGACTACAGGGATGAGTCATTTTCTGATGACCTATGGAATGAAGTGTTGAACACAGCTGAGGAATGTGATACTGCAATATAGCCCCCTGCAAAACCTTGCCTTGGGAGAGGTGTGCACATTTCATGGGCGGGATCTGTTCCCAGGTGTTCCATGGGAAAAACCAGTGTCTTGACCATTAGACCAAGAGGTAATGCCCTCTTGACCTGAGGGTGACACTGATTTTGAAGTTAAAGGCAGGACTACCTCAATACCAGATCATGAGACAGACTCATGTTTTCTACACACATGGGATAGTGTAAAAGGAAATTTGCCTATGAAGCCCATGCTAGAAGTGTTAGGAGGTGGAAGTTAGAGAATTAGTCCAGTAACTGAAAGGTCACTGGTTTGAGTCCTGAGCCAGACAACAAAACGTGGGATTGGATCTGAACAGGCAGATCTGTGACCAACCCCTTCAGAAAGACAAATTCCCTTTGTTCCCTGTAACATGGACTAATAAAGTTGTACTCTACTGTGCTGTGCTGCACTTTATTGAACAGAACCTGAGAGTCCAGCATGTCAGGGGATGGGGTGGGGGGTGGGGGGTGAGAGCAGCAGTGGGGGATGGGTAGCTAGTCCTTGATTGGCTGTAGACCTGGGAGCCACAACTGCCAAGAGAAATTTCAATCTACCCTTTTTATCAGCCAAGCCAACATAATGTTTTACACACCCTTTTTGTGGACTGTTAATGTTTATATTTAAAATCAACACTGAGCTTTTCATGTTATAATCTGTTATTTATCAAATCTGATATTGAAACCATATACAATATGCACTAGAAATGGTTGTAATGAAAACCTGAGACACTCCTATAGACCTATGGAATTATGAGGTCCTCTGTAGCTCAGCTGGTAGAGCACGGCGCTTGTAACGCCAAGGTAGTGGGTTCGATCCCCGGTACCACCCATACACAAAAATGTATGCACGCATGACTGTAAGTCGCTTTGGATAAAAGCGTCTGCTAAATGGCATATTATATTATTATATTATATTATTATTATATTATGAGGAGGGGAAAATGATGTATTTCTGAAAGATATCAAGTAATTTAGGATTTGAAGTCAATTCTTGCGTGGGAAACTGCAGTCTGGTTTGTTTGTCTGAGTGAACAGAGCAGTTGGGGGAAGGGAATACACATACAATGTTTCAATCTCCAACTGTCTTGTTTCACAGACTCCTGTGAGAGAGAATATAGTAGACGGTTGCTGTCAAAAAGTGATTGGTGAGTTTTCCTGTGTCCTGTGTTTATGACCTTTTAAGGACATCCTGTCCGGATGTTCTCTTCACTATTTATGGTGTGCTTATGTAACTTGATAGTGCAGCTGTTTCTTTGAAGTAAAGCACATTGATGGGGAATATATGATATATTATGCTGTGAGAGAAAGAGCACATATTTACCTGATTTGTTAAATATTAATAGTTAACAATGAATATGATTAACAATAGTAGAGACATTTCTTAACTACCAATGCTGTGCTTTTGGTAAGGATGGTTCCCTCTAGCTCCCTGCAGCTGGTCTGGGCGTGTAGTCAAGGACATGGGATAGAGATCAACTGGAGGAACAGGTAGACCTGGATTGTTTCAATTTCTCGTTGCTTCCACACAGCCACAAGAAGAAAACATGGTGGCTCCTGATCTGCCAGGGAGGGGCGTGCTTGGATGAAAAGCAGAGATTGTTTTGGACAATTTGCAGAACTTATGAAGAGCTATACAAATCCTGTTGACTCTGTATTAATTTCTGCCTGCAATTGCATAACTAAAGATATTTTACATATACTCAGAAGCCGTTGTCTGTGTCATTTTCTAAAGTTTAAAGTTTGTTTAAGAATAAGAGAATATCAGCACTGTGCAAAGAACCCTCTACAACATGTTTGAAATAAAAAGTAATGTCCTGGTGATTGATGTGTCGTGTACTGACCTAGTTGAACTTAAAGTTTGAACTGTTTGAAAAATGTGAAACAGTTGGGAATTTTTTGTAGTGAACTTATGGAGCTGCTGTGTAGTGAGCTTGTGACCCCTTGTAGAATGAAAAAGTAATTTCTGGGTAGGTCTGCCTGAGTATAAGTAAGTGTTAGACTTGTCCTGTGAACACTACGAGCGACAAGAAACCTCAAGAGAGATCAACCATAGAAAACTCCAGAAAACACGTCTCCTAGACCAATTCTAGGTGTGTTGTGTACTTCATGTCTGGGCCACAAGGACAAAACCATCGATGCCATTCTTTGTGATGCACCTGATTGTTTTAATGGTGGGATTGATATGAGTGTATGCCAACCGGACGATTCAACAGTGAAGATTTTTCACACACAGCTGTCTCAACAACCTTTTTCAGCCAAAAACCAGGAGTTTTTCTCCTGCGTTTCGCATGAGGGAATGGCTTAAGATAAGACTTGCTCTATGTCAGATCTAAAAGGCCCTGAATGGACCATCCCTGCCTGGGTACGCATTGGAAGAGGAAGTCTGTGGGCCAGATGATTTGAAAGTCATACGAATCTCTTCAGTAGCGTAGAGTCCAGACTCCAAAGTGACAATTTTAGGTTGTTCTGAATTCAATAGCGCAAATGCCACCAAATCTGTTAGTTCGTATGTATTTTCAAACGCTTGCACAGAGGTCAACTATTTTGTTGCCTGTCTTTAGCTTCAAGTGGCGAGATTGGTTTAAGGTGCTTGATATGATGAAACAAGTGCAACAGTTTTTCCACCATCGTGAACATTTACGAAGATGGTCCCTTCTGTCCTCAAGACAAAACTTGGGCTTATCGGCAAGAAGGTTGATCTATCATGGACAAGAAAACATGTGAAACCTTGAAGGCCATGGAGAGCCTGGTGGAAGAGGCAACGTCTGAGTCCCTCACAGCTTGAAGACAGGGATTTGGAGACTGATGGGGGTGTCGGGTTACAAAAGGCCCCTGAAAAGGAGAACAATGCTGATTCTGCTTTTTTCTAAGAAAAACATAATTATAATAATCATACATTTAAACATGTATTGTTTAGTAAGGTGCAGTATTGTGTAATAATACAGTGTATGATCCATATAAAGGTTTAGTAGTAAAAAAATGCAGCAGCAAAAAAATAAATAAATTGTTTAGTGAACTTTAATAACTTTTATATAAATGCTTCCATTTCTGTAGTAACATTTTAGAAGAAAATAAAAGGTTTGAAAGAAAATTGTATGTACCTTCAATGAATTACAGCTCTCTCTCTCTCTCTCTCTCTCTCTCTCTCTCTCTCTCTCTCTCTCTCTCTCTCTCTCTCTCTACACAAGAGCCATTGGTTCCTTGGGTTGTGTGTGTGTGTGGTGTGTCTTTCAAATAATGTTTTTTTAAACCGGTTGAACCTTTAACCTTTTAGAAAGAGTTCTCAGCTATCCATATTTTAATGGCCAACAGTTTGCTCATCTAGGGAGTCCCTTACACACAAGGGAACTGAATGTACACATGGGGTCCCCCAAGTGTCTTTGAAACTACTTTTTTAAACCCCTTTAACCTTTTAAAAAGAGTTCTCAAAAAAGGTAATTGTATTCTTGAAGATGTCCCGTTTTACTGCTGACCTAAACAGATCCATTTGACCCCATAAAAGAGCGTCCGTGGGATGTCTCAGTCAACCAAGAAAAAAGACCCAGAGGATCAGAAGGCCTGAAGACATACATCTTAAAGAGACTCCTTGAATCATTTATTCCTCATGGAGCATTTTGAAGGTGAGTTGAATTTACAATATGGTGAAGGCTTTTATATCTAACTATGCATATATATATATATATATATATATATATATATATATATATATATATATATATATATATATATATATATATATGTGTATATATTATGTTGTATATTATAAATGAATGTTTTTAATAATGTATTGTATAAAATGATATAGTATATAATGAATGAGATGTTGTGTTATTGATTTTTTTAAACGAGAATGGACTCTACCTACATATGTATATATCCTACTGTTTATACCAAACAAATGTCAATTTTATGTGACATGTCTCAAGGTGTTTCAGAACCCATGAAAATGCATGCCAAACCAAGTCTCTACTCAAGAGTGGACCACTGGCTCTACCTAGTGGATGTACAGTTACATCACAGTTATAGAAAAATTTCAAGTCAATTGATTATGTGTGTTTGTGTGTGTGTGTGTGTGTGTGTATCTATAATGTTAGTATAATATTTTATATATATAAATAAATATACATATATATATATATATATCTACCTACATATGTATTTATCCTACTGTTTTTACCAAACAAATTTCTATTTTATGTGAAGTGTCTAATCAAGAGTGGACCACTGACTCCACCTAGTGGAGGTTCAGTTACATTACAGTTGTAGAAATAAATTACCTAGCACGTTAGTATACTATTCTATACCCCTCAATGGATAACAATTCACTCAATGGATAACAAAGGTTTTTTAAATATTTAACAGTATTTCAATATTTGTTTTTTGCAGACATTTTAAGACTGGATGACATACAATTTTCAGATAATTAAAATTATTATTTTATTTATTAGTTTTTTTAAAGGGGGTAGATCAGTTTAATATTGCAGATAGATTGTAACTTCCATCAATGTAATTGTCTGCATCACTTCCAGTCCCCCATGTTTTTTATATATATACACACACACACATATTTACATTTACGTCATTTAGCAGACGCTCTTATCCAGAGTGAGTGAGTGCATACATTATTTTATTTTTTTCTCCATACTGGCCCCCCGTGGGAATCGAACCCACAACCCTGGCGTTGCAAACGCCATGCTCTACCAACTGAGCTACATCCCTGCCGGCCATTCCCTCCCCTACCCTGGACGACGCTGGGGCAATTGTGAGCTGCCCCATGGGTCTCCCGGTCGCGGCCGGCTACGACAGAGCCTGGATTTGAACCAGGATCTCTAGTAGACCACTGCGCCACTCGGGAGATAATACACATACACACACATATACACATATAAATATATATACATATATATATACACACATACATACACACATACAGTGGGGAAAAAGGTATTTGATCCCCTGCTGATTTTGTGATTGACAGTTCTTTTGTGTTTCTTCCATTTGCGAATAGTCGCACCAACTGTTGTCACCTTCTCATCAAGCTGCTTGGTGATGGTCTTGTAGCCCATTCCAGCCTTGTGTAGGTCTACAATCTTGTCCCTGACATCCTTGGAGAGTTCTTTGGTCTTGGCCATGGTGGAGAGTTTGGAATCTGATTGATTGATTGCTTCTGTGGACAGGTGTCTTTTATACAGGTAACAAACTGAGATTAGGAGAACTCCCTTTAAGAGTGTGCTCCTAATCTCAGCTCGTTACCTGTATAAAAGACACCTGGGAGCCAGAAATCTTTCTGGTTGAGAGGGGTTCAAATACTTATTTCCCTCATTAAAATGCAAATCAATTTATAACATTTTTGACATGTTTTTCTGTTTTTTTTTGTTGTTATTCTGTCTCTCACTGTTGAAATAAATCTACCATTAAAATTATAGACTGATCATTTCTTTGTCAGTTGGCAAACGTACAAAATCAGCAGGGGATCAAATACTTTTTTCCCTCACTGTACTTACTATTTTTGGATTATTGATTGTAATTGAATGTTAACAACATGTATAATTTCTATTCCAGGAACAAGGGGATTTCCTTATCTCATTGGAATATTCCCCAGGGCTAGGGTGGAACAGTTAGTAAAATTAAGTAGTCTTATTTTTAGGTTGTAATAGGGAACTACCAAATTAAGGCCATGTTTTATTGTTAGTTTTTTTTCCAAATGGGTTTTTCAAATAAAAACACAACACACCTAGTATGATGTTATAAAGGGTTGTTATTTTGAGTGTTAGGAGTTTCAACAGGTCAAAGGTGATACGTCTTAAAGGAGCATTTTATGAAGTTTTTAATTTTTTGACTGAGCTTTAGGTGTACATAATTTCTTATGAGAATAACTGTCATGAGGATTTAATGTACATTTGGGATACACAACATTTATTAAATGTTTTCAATATTGGTAATGATTAGTATACTGTGGGATGGAACATTTCATTGAATGATTTCAATGACCTCTGCAATCTGTCCTGGCTTTATAGTGTGACTTGATCACTCGCACTGTAAATCCTAGAGGCATGCTGAATTGGGGGTTAGTTATGATAAGGATAATTGTGAAGAAGTTTATAATTTGGTAATAATATATATGATTCTAACCATAAAATAACTAAAGAGAGAGAGAGCTATCCTGAATGAGGGATACCTGTTGATAGTTTAATTGTACTAATCTAGGATTACTTTACGGGATAGAAGTAAGTTAAGGTATTATCAAATGTTGTCATTTTAATTTAATTTTTATTAGGGTTTAATAAACAATGTTGGTGATTTGTTTTTGAAAGCATGAATCACGTTGTGACTCATGTGTTCAAAAAAGGGGGTAGTATAGATGGTATGAGGATTTTTTTGGGTATATTTGCATATTGTATTAAGTATATGAGCAGTAGTAAGTAATGTGTTATGGGTTAGATGAAATGTTTTAAGGGAAAATGTATTGGTGGTAGAAGGACGAATGTAGAGGAGGTCTTTCTATGGCATGAGTGGACTGCAACAAGCTGCAAGGATGTGCACTTCCTAATCTAAAAGGCTTATCAGGACTGATAAGAAGACAGGATGAAGTAGCATGCTGTGTCTCAACTAACAATGTTATGCAGACTTTCTTTAGAAAAGGTGAAGGCTTCTCTGCCAGACCTACCAGGAGAATCTGTACATTTTCTGCGACTTGGAGACTATGTGGTGGTAAAGGATTAATGAAGTCATTGATGGACAACACCCAAGTGGGAAGGTTAGTAATAGGGGTTGATGGCTACCTTGATGGAGGGCCAAGTAAGAGAGAGAGATTCCTAGATCTATATGTACCATTGTAGGACTTTTCTAACGCAAAGGAGGAAGGTGGCACCGCTTCGGCGGAGCATTGTTTTGTTTTGTCTGTGTGTTTTTGCAGCAGAGACTATTGGTACGCTGATAGAAGGATACACTCCACAGAGAGACGGTGATAAATGGAGAAGGACTCTGCATGATCAGAGAACTAGTGAAGGAAGAAGGTTCATGCATCATCACACAGTCTACACCAACGGAGGTATGGATAGAGGGGAGATTGAACAGGTATCATGTCAACCGATGCTACAGATGGCTACGAGGAAACTGACGATCTGGAGATGATAGTAGGTATATACACTGCTAAAGTGATAGTATTGAGAATGCATTGAGATAATGATCTGTATTTATTTTCAGGATGAGGAAAGTCATAATTGAATTCTGAATGTTTATAATGTATGTTAATATAAGTATACATTCTGAAAGTTGTAATGGGTGATTAAGTTGAGAGTTTTCATTTTCAGTGATAAGGATAAAGTGAATAAGAATTGTCATTTTAAATTTGGTTGAGTTAAGTAATTTGGTTGGTTATAATTTATAAGATTAATGAGTGACTGAAGTGAATTATTAGTATGTATAAGGATAGAAATGTTTTCTATAGATATTAGGGGTTTAAACAGTGATACATTAAGGTCATGTCTTAGGATACATTTATAGGATTTATTGAATAGACATTGTTGACTCATACTGTTTGAAATATGGAAGTTAAGGTGAGGATTGTGAATGAAATCATGAAGACGTTGATTAATTGGGTTAAAGTATTAACATATTAGTAATGATATAGATTTGAAGTATGGGGTGATATTGATATGGATGTTTAGAGTGGTAAATATCTATGTTGATAGGAAATTAATTAAATAGTTATTATCATGGGGTTATGGTAATAACCAATTCATGGGGTCATGATGTGAATTTGGTTGAATTCTTAAAGCAGGAATAGTCTAGGGATGTGATGATGTAACAGGGAGTGATAATAGAGTGTTATAATGTGTATGTTACATTAGGTATATTAGGAGGGGGCAGGTAGCTTAGTGTTTAAGAGCGTTGTGCCAGTAACCGAAAGGTTGCTGGTTCTAATCCCCGAGCCAACTAGGTGAAAAATATGTCAACGTGCCCTTGAGCAAGGCACTTAACCCTAATTGCTCCTGTAAGTCGCTCTGGATAAGAGCATCTGCTAAATGACTTAAATGTAAAATGAGGACAAAGTAGGAGTTGAACATTGTTTAACAATCATGGGTTTTTAAGAATTGGGTCTGAGATGTTAATCATTAGAATGTGTAATTGATAATCACATAAGTCGGAGTTGAACATTGTATATTTTAACAATCATGGGTTTTTAAGAATCGGGTCTGAGATGTTAATCATTAGCATTGGATGCTATTATATTAAGATTAGGAGGATATGGTAATTTGAATGCTGTTGAAGTCTTTTCAAAGTTGTTTTAGTGGTAATTCCATAGGAACATGGATGGCAAGTATTCTAGGTCCTCTAATGGCCATAGTAATCATTATAGTCATAGTTATGGGGTGTTGTTTTCAAATTTTTCGGGGATTGATTTTAATAACGATGGTTTTGGGAAACAGCTCAGAGATTTAACAATGCTCCTACAAAGGTTTTAATGATGAACTTGGCTTTAAGATGCCCTGGATAAAAACATCTGCTAAATGACTAAAATGTTGAACGTAAATGTTTTCTTTGACTGGTACTGTATATGTATTACACATGTAGTTATTTGTTACATTTGACTGTGTACAACCCATATTTTTATTTCTATGAGAGAGAGGCAATCTCTGAAATGAAACCATCAAGTGATAGATTTTAAACAAATACATGTCTGTCATTGAACAACCCCATGCCATGATTAGATAGTGAAAAAACACACCAATCTCTTTAATAATTTCTATAAACTATAAAAGCAAATTGACCAACATTTATGAAAATGGATATATAGCGTTTTGGAATAAAACTCTTGTTTCCCCATCTGAGCTCAGAGTAGATGAGAGACGTAATGTTTGTCTCTGTTGTGTTGAAGCCCAATCAAGCAGGAGAGACCAGCCTCCCCTGTACCCAGCTGTGTGTCCATGAAGAGTGACCGGTCTATGGTTCAACCTCAAAACTTCAGAGAGGGAGACTTTTCTACTGAACAAAGGTAAGAAGATCTCATGGGTCATGGTCAGTGAGTTAAACAACACTGTCTCTAGTCATTTCTCCTCTCCCATTTTCCCATTTATGTTTGTTGTTTTCATAATCCATAGGTTAATCCTTTTTTCCATTTTCATAGTCCTGAAACAATATTAAACTAACACAACATTCCCTGTGTGTGTGTGTGTGTGTGTGTGTGTGTGTGTGTGTGTGTGTGTGTGTGTGTGCACTCCCTGGATGAGGAGATGTAATCTCTATCCTGATTTCCTAGTCACTTTTATCCCTACCTACATGTACATATTACCTCAATTACCTGGTACCCCTGCACATTGACTCAGTACTGGTACTCCT
The DNA here is from genome assembly GCF_964263955.1 of Coregonus lavaretus. Taxonomy (NCBI): domain Eukaryota; kingdom Metazoa; phylum Chordata; class Actinopteri; order Salmoniformes; family Salmonidae; genus Coregonus; species Coregonus lavaretus. The sequence continues at coordinate 22,444 of NW_028165528.1, read as the reverse complement.
TGTATATAGTCTAGTTATTACCTCAACTACCTGGTACCCCTGCACATTGACTCAGTACTGGTACTCCTTGTATATAGTCTAGTTATTACCTCAACTACCTGGTACCCCTGCACATTGACTCAGTACTGGTACTCATTATAGCCTCATTATTATTATTTAATTGTGTTACTATTTCCTTTTTCTATTTAGCTATTTTTTTTAACTTTTTAACTGCATCGTTGGGAATGGTCTCGTAAGTAAGCATTTCACGGTAAAGTGTACAGCTGTTGTATTCGGCGCATGTGAGAAATACAATTTGATTTGATTTGAAGCTCATTGGCAGAAACGAACGGTCGTCTCGTGCCGAACAGCGCATGTTCAGATGTTGAAGCACTGTGGCTAGGAAAAACTCCCAGGAAAGGCAGGAACCTAGGAAGAAACCTAGAGAGGAACCAGGCTCTGAGGGGTGGCCAGTCCTCTTCTGGCTGTGCTGGGAGGAGATTATAACAGTACATGGCCATTAAGGCCAGATCGTTCTTCAAGATGTTCAAATGTTCATAGATGACTAGCTGGGTCAAATAATAATAACTGTGGTTATAGAGGTTGCAACAGGTCAGCACCTCAGAAGTAAATGTCAGTTGGCTTTTCACAGTCGAGCATTCAGAGGTTGAGACAGCAGGTGTGGGAGAGAGAGAGAGAGAGAGAGAGAGAGAGAGAGTGAGAGAGAGAGTGAGAGAGTGAGAGAGAGAGAGAGAGAGAGAGAGAGAGAGAGAGAGAGAGAGAGAGAGAGAGAGAGAGAGAGAGAGAGAGAGAGAGAGAGAGAGAGAGAGAGAGAGAGAGAGAGAGAGAGAGAGAGAACAGCAGGTTTGGGACAAGGTAGCACGTCCGGTGAACAGGTCAGGTTTCCATAGCCGCAGGCAGACCATCAGAAACTGGATTAGCAGCACGACAAGGTTGGATGTCCGGTGGAGCATGTATCGATACTGATAGGATCGAAAGAAAGGGAGCGCTGCTCTCAGATCAGCTTTCTCCATTCAAATCTTTCCTTAACATTATAATTATTGCACAATGCTGATAACAGATCAGCTCCTAGATAGATATTACCACCTACAGCTGCAAATATTGAGACAGCTTATTCTAATGCTTACACAATACAAATGCACTAAATCACAGATTCGGCACATCATTGTTCACATGTTAGGCTACACATCATGAAATATATTGAGACAGATTACAGACAGTAGTCTACAAGTAGGAACATAGAACTCAATGGATTGAACGTGAAACGTTTTTGATTTGATTGAAATAGGACTATAGCCTACTGTTTATATTTTAATGCAGTCATCTCCGTGTTCATTTGAAGCTTCATTTCATACCTCCCTTGTTTGTATCAATTGCAAAGACATTTGCAACTTTGTATTTGTAGATCAACTTTGTTCTGAATTTATCGGCGGTCACAGAGAGACGGATGAACAATGTGATTCTATGTTTAGCGGAGATCTTCTGTGTATAAAGTGACGCGGGAGGGCAAAAAAGCATCTAACGACGCACTTGGCTGTTCTACAAGTGGTCTGAGGCAGGTGTTAGAATATGAGCGTTTTCAAGTGCAACGTTAATAACGATGGTTTTGGGAAACAGCTCAGAGATTTAACAATGCTCCTACGAAGGTTTTAATGATGAACTTGGCTTTAAGATGCCCTGGATAAAAACATCTGCTAAATGACTAAAATGTTGAACGTAAATGTTTTCTTTGACTGGTACTGTATATGTATTACACATGTAGTTATTTGTTACATTTGACTGTGAACAACCCATATTTATATTTATATGAGAGTGAGGCAGTCTCTGAAATGAAACCATCAAGTGATAGATTTTAAACAAATACATGTCTGTCATTTTACATCCCATAATTACATAGTGAAAAAACCCACCAATCTCTTTCCTCATTTCTTTGAACAATACAATCTAATTGACCAATATTTATGAAAATGGATATATAGCGTTTTGGAATGAAACTCTTGTTTCCCCATCTGAGCTCAGAGTAGATGAGAGATGTAATGTTTGTCTCTGTTCTGTTGAAGCCCAATCAAGCAGGAGAGACCAGCCTCCCCTGTACCCAGCTGTGTGTCCATGAAGAGTGACAAGTCTATGGGTCTACCTATATCCTTCAGAGAGGGAGACTTTTCTAGTGAACAAAGGTAAGAAGAACTCATGGGTCATGGTCAGTGAGTTAAACAACACTGTCTCTAGTCATTTCTCCTCTCCCATTTTCCCATTTATTTTTGTTGTTTTCATAATCCATAGGCTAATCCTTTTTTCCATTTTCATAGTCCTGAAACAATATTAAACAAACACAACATTCCCTGTGTGTGTGTGTGTGTGTGTGTGTGTGTGTGTGTGTGTGTGTGTGTGTGTGTGTGTGTGTGTGTACTCCCTGGATGAGGAGATGTAATCTCTATCCTGATTGCCTAGTCACTTTTACCCCTACCTACATGTACATATTACCTCAACTACCTGGTACCCCTGCACATTGACTCAGTACTGGTACTCCTTGTATATAGTCTAGTTATTACCTCAACTACCTGGTACCCCTGCACATTCACTCAGTACTGGTACTCCTTGTATATAGTCTAGTTATTACCGCAACTACCTGGTACCCCTGCACATTGACTCAGTACTGGTACTCATTGTATATAGTCTAGTTATTACCTCAACTACCTGGTACCCCTGCACATTGACTCAGTACTGGTACTCCTTGTATATAGTCTAGTTATTACCTCAACTACCTGGTACCCTGCACATTGACTCAGTACTGGTACTCCTTGTATATAGTCTAGTTATTACCTCAACTACCTGGTACCCCTGCACATTGACTCAGTACTGGTATTCCTTGTATATAGTCTAGTTATTACCTCAACTTCCTGGTACCCCTGGACATTGACTCAGTACTGGTACTCCTTGTATATAGTCTAGTTATTACCTCAACTACCTGGTACCCCTGCACATTGACTCAGTACTGGTACTCCTTGTATATAGTCTAGTTATTACCTCAACTACCTGGTACCCCTGCACATTGACTCAGTACTGGTACTCCTTGTATATAGTCTAGTTATTACCTCAACTACCTGGTACCCCTGCACATTGACTCAGTACTGGTACTCCTTGTATATAGTCTAGTTATTACCTCAACTACCTGGTACTCCTGGACATTGACTCAGTACTGGTACTCCTTGTATATAGTCTAGTTATTACCTCAACTTCCTGGTACCCCTGGACATTGACTCGGTACTCCTTATAGCCTCGTTATTGTTATTTTATTGTGTTAATATTTCCTTTTTTTATTTAGCACATTTTTGTGTCTTTTTAACTCTGCATTGTTGGGAAAGGGCTTGTAAGTAAGCCTTTCACGGTAAAGTGTACCACTGTTGTATTCGGCGCATGTGAGAAATACAATTTTATTTGATTTGAAGCTCATGCGCAGAAATACGTCATTGGGTCTAATGGTCGTCTTGTGCCGAACTGCACATGTGCAGGCCGTCAAATCAAAGGCACTCCTTCGATATAAAGTTGTTTTTGACCAACATGAAAATGTGTCAGTTTGTTAAACTACTTAAGACATTTTCCAAATTAACAACTAAGGAAGTCATTTTTACCTCTCATTGACTTCTCAAACTCCCAGAAGACATTTTTTTACATCTGCAGTTGTCACAAAGTGCTTATATAGAAACCCAGTCTAAAACCCCAAAGAGCAAGCAATGCAGATGTAGAAGCACGGTGGCTAGGAAAAACTCCCTAGAAAGGCAGGAACCTAGGAAGAAACCTAGAGAGGAACCAGGCTCTGAGGGGTGGCCAGTCCTCTTCTGGCTGTGCTGGGGGGAGATTCTTCAAGATGTTCAAATGTTCATAGATGACCAGCAGGGTCAAATAATAATCACTGTGGTTATAGAGGGTGCAACACGTCAGCACCTCAGGAGTAAATGTCAGTTGGCTTTTCATAGTCGAGCGTTCAGAGGTCAAGACAGCAGGTTCGGGACAAGGTCGCACGTCCGGTGAACAGGTTAGAGTTCCATATCCGCATGCAGACCAGTAGAAACTGGATCAGCAGCATACAGAAAATACCCGAGCTTTGAAGCAAGCTTCCAGGAAATTGGAACGGAAATGGCGCCACACCAAACTGGAAGTCTTCCGACTAGCTTGGAAAGACAGTACCGTGCAGTACCGAAGAGCCCTCACTGCTGCTCGATCATCCTACTTTTCCAACTTAATCGAGGAAAATAAGAACAATTCAAAATTTCTTTTTGATACTGTTGCAAAGCTAACTAAAAAGCAACATTCCCCAAGAGAGGATGGCTTTCACTTCAGCAGTAATAAATTCATGAACTTCTTTGAGGAAAAGATCATGACCATTAGAAAGCAAATTACGGACTCCTCTTTGAATCTGCGTATTCCTCCAGGGCTTAGCTGTCCTGGATCTGCACAGCTCTGCGAGGGCCTGGGATCGGGAGAGACACTTAAGTGTTTTAGTACTATATCTCTTGACACAATGATGAAAATAATCATGGCCTCAAAACCTTCAAGCTGCATACTGGATCCTATTCCTACTAAACTGCTGAAGGAGCTGCTTCCTGTGCTTGGCCCTCCTATGTTGAACATAATAAACAGCATAATAAACAGTACCAAACTCACTAAAAGTGGCAGTGATAAAGCCTCTCTTGAAAAAGCCAAACCTTGACCCGGAAAATATAAAAAACTATCGGCCTATATCGAATCTTCCATTCCTCTCTAAAATTTTAGAAAAAGCTGTTGCGCAGCAACTCACTGCCTTTCTGAAGACAAACAATGTATACGAAATGCTTCAGTCTGGTTTTAGACCCCATCATAGCACTGAGACTGCACTTGTGAAGGTGGTAAATGACCTTTTAATGGCGTCAGACCGAGGCTCTGCATCTGTCCTCGTGCTACTAGACCTTAGTGCTGCCTTTGACACCATCGATCACCACATTCTTTTGGAGAGACTGGAAACCCAAATTGGTCTACACGGACAAGTTCTGGCCTGGTTTAGATCTTACCTGTCGGAAAGATATCAGTTTGTCTCTGTGAATGGTCTGTCCTCCGACAAATCAACTTTACATTTCGGTGTTCCTCAAGGTTCCGTTTTAGGACCACTATTGTTTTCACTATATATTTTACCTCTTGGGGATGTTATTCGAAAACATAATGTTAACTTTCACTGCTATGCGGATGACACACAGCTGTACATTTCAATGAAACATGGTGAAGCCCCAAAATTGACCTCGCTAGAAGCCTGTGTTTCAGACATAAGGAAGTGGATGGCTGAAAACGTTCTACTTTTAAACTCGGACAAAACAGAGATGCTTGTTCTAGGTCCCAAGAAACAAAGAGATCTTCTGTTAAATCTGACAATTCATCTTGATGGTTGTAAAGTCGTCTGAAATAAAACTGTGAAGGACCTCGGTGTTACTCTTGACCCTGATCTCTCTTTTGACGAACATATCAAGACTGTTTCAAGGACAGCTTTTTTCCATCTACGTAACATTGCAAAAATCAGAAATTTTCTGTCCAAAAATGATGCAGAAAAATTAATCCATGCATTTGTTACTTCTAGGTTAGACTACTGCAATGCTCTACTTTCCGGCTACCCGGATAAAGCACTAAATAAACTTCAGTTAGTGCTAAATACGGCTGCTAGAATCCTGACTAGAACCAAGAAATTTGATCATATTACTCCAGTGCTAGCTTCCCTACACTGGCTTCCTGTTAAGGCAAGGGCTGATTTCAAGGTTTTACTGTTAACCTATAAAGCGTTACATGGGCTTGCTCCTACCTATCTTTCCGAGTTGGTCCTGCCGTACATACCAATACGTACGCTACGGTCACAAGACGCAGGCCTCCTAATTGTCCCTAGAATTTCTAAGCAAACAGCGGGAGGCAGGGCTTTCTCCTATAGATCTCCATTTTTATGGAACAGTCTGCCTACCCATGTGAGAGACGCAGACTCGGTCTCAACCTTTAAGTCTTTACTGAAGACTTATCTCTTCAGTAGGTCATATGATTGAGTGTAGTCTGGCCCAGGAGTGTGAAGGTGAACGGAAAGGCTCTGGAGCAACGAACAGCCCTTGCTGTCTATACAGGCCGGTTCCCCTCTCTCCACTGGGGTTCTCTGCCTCTAACCCTGTTACAGGGGCTGAGTCACTGGCTTGCTGGTGCTCTTTCATGCCGTCCCTAGGAGGGGTGCGTCACTTGAGTGGGTTGAGTTACTGACGTGATCTTCCTGTCTGGGTTGGCGCCCCCCCTTGGTTTGTGCTGTGGTGGAGACCTCTGTGGGCTATACTCGGCCTTGTCTCAGGATTGTAAGTTGGTGGTTGAGGATATCCCTCTAGTGGTGCGGGGGCTGTGCTTTGGCAGAGTGGGTGGGGTTATATCCTTCCTGTTTGGCCCTGTCCGGGGGTTTCTTCGGATGGGGCCACAGTGTCTCCGGACCGCTCCTGTCTCAGCCTCCAGTATTTATGCTGCAGTAGTTTATGTGTCGGGGGGCTGGGGTTAGTTGGTTATACCTGGAGTACTTCTCCTGTCTTATCCAGTGTCCTGTGTGAATTTAAGTATGCTCTCTCTAATTCTCTCGTTCTCTCTTTCTCTATGAGAACCTGAGCCCTAGGACCATACGTCAGGACTACCGGGCATGCTGACACCTTGCTGTCCCCAGTCCGCCTGGCCTTGCTGCTATTCCAGTTTCAACTGTTCTGCCTGCGGTTACGAAACCCCTACCTGTCCCAGACCTGCTGTTTTCAACTCTTAATGATCGGCTATGAAAAGCCAACTGAGAGACCTGAGCCCTAGGACCATACGTCGGGACTACCGGCCGTGGTGACTCCTTGCTGTCCCCAGTCCGCCTGGCGTTGCTGCTATTCCAGTTTCAACTGTTCTGCCTGCGGTTATGGAACCTCTACCTGTCCCAGACCTGCTGATTTCAACTCTTAATGATCGGCTATGAAAAGCCAACTGAGATTTATTCCTGATTATTATTTGACCATGCTTGTCACTTATGAACATTTTTGAACATCTTGGCATGGTTCTGTTATAATCTCCACCCGGCACAGCCAGAAGAGGACTGGCCACCCCTCATAGCCTGGTTCCTCTCTAGGTTTCTTCCTAGGTTTTGGCCTTTCTAGGGAGTTTTTCCTAGCCACCGTGCTTCTACACCTGCATTACTAGCTGTTTGGGGTTTTAGGCTGGGTTTCTGTACAGCACTTCGAGATATTAGCTGATGTACGAAGGGCTATATAAAATAAAATTGATTGATTGATTGATGACAAGGTATCACATCCGGTGGAGCATGTATCAATACTGATAGGATCGAAAGAAGGGGAGCGCTGCTCTCGGATCAGTTTTCTCCATTAAAATCTTTCCTTAACATTAGAATTATTGCACAATACTGATAACAGATCAGCTCCTAGAGAGATATTACTACCTACGGCTGCAAATATTGAGACGGCTTATTCTAAATCACAGATTTGGCACATCATTGGGCACATGTTCGGCTACACATCATGAAATATATTGAGACAAATTACAGACAGTAGTCTACAAGTAGCAAAATAAAACTCAATTAATTGAACATGAAATATATTTCAATATGATTGAAATAGGCCTATAGCCTGCTGTTTATATTTTAATGCAGTCATCTCGGTTTTCATTTGAAACAAATTTGTATACGTCCCTTGTTTGAATCAATTGCAAAGACATTGGCAACTTTGTATTTGTACTCTGAATTTATCTGCGGTCACAAAGCGACGGATACACCATGTGATTCTATGTTTACTGGAGATCTTCTGTGTATAAATCATGCGGAAGGGCAAAAAAGCATCTATGATGCTCCTAGGAAGATTCTAACAATGAACTTAGCCTTAAGATGCTTTTGGGAAACCAGTCCTGGATAAGAACATCTGCTAAATGACTAAAATGTCAAATGTAAATGTTTTACATACAGATCTCATTTTACTGTATTGAATGTTGTACATGTGTACAGTTCTTTATTACAAATGTAGTTATTTGTTACATTTATTACTGTGTAAAACCTAGCAATACTTCTGATTTCTCTGAGAGTGAGGCAGATATATAGCATTTTACAAAAGAAACACATTATTTGTCTCTGAAATGAAACCATCAAGTGATGGATTTTAAACAAATACATGTCTGTCATTGAACAACCCCATGCCATGATTAGATAGTGAAAAAACACATCAATCTCTTTCATAATTTCTTTAAAGAATATAAGCTAATTTACCAACATTTCTGAAAATTGCGTTTTAGAATGAAACTCTTCATATGTTTCCCCATCTGAGCTCAGAGTAGATGAGAGACGTAATGTTTGTCTCTGTTGTGTTGAAGTCCAATCAAGCAGGAGAGACCAGCCTCCCCTGTACCCAGCTGTGTGTCCATGAAGAGTGACCAGTCTATGGATCAACCTCTAAACTTCAGAGAGGGAGACTTTTCTAGTGAACAAAGGTAAGAAGAACTCATGGGTCATGGTCAGTGAGTTAAACAACACTGGCTCTAGTCATTTCTCCTCTCCCATATTCCCATTTATTTTTGTTGTTTTCATAATCCATAGGCTAAACCTTTTTTCCATTTTCATAGTCCTGAAACAATATTAAACTAACACAACATTCCCTCCCTGTGTGTGTGTGTGTGTGTGTGTGTGTGTGTGTGTGTGTGCACTCCCTGGATGAGGAGATGTAATCTCATGTTTTGTCCACAGAAACCAACAGGAGAGATCAGAGTCAGAGATTCTCAGTGGTCAGTCTTCCCAGAGTCATCAAACAGACCTGGCCTCCATATTCAGTGTATGTGGTCCTGTTATGTACATTTGTTTTTGTTTACCTCAAGTAAAGTTGATCTGTCAATCATTAATTAATGTGTTAATGAGAAAGCATTTAGTCTCTTGCTTAACTTATTTACTTGATTTATTTCAGTTGCTTGAAGAGAATATTATGACATTTGTGAAGAACGAGCTGAAGATGTTCAAGAGGATTCTTAGTCCAGAACTCCCAGAAGGCTTTGAGAGTCAGAAGCAGGATAAGGAAGTGGTGGACGCTGAAGATGGGAAGCAGGAGAGCAGTGCCAGAGAGGGGGCTCTGAAGATCACATTGCACGTCCTGAGGAAAATGAACCAGAAGGAGCTTGCTGACACACTGGAGAAATGTAAGAGCTGTCTGCCTCATGTTGAATGCTGTTTTAGAACATTTAAAAGCTGTAGCTAAAGTACAGCTAAAGTAGCTGTGTAACTAAATGATATTGTAGCAGGCTTAACACAACACCTAGTGACCTCATCAAGTAGCAGCAGGGATGTGTTGTGGTGATTAATTTAGACAGAGAAGAGGAGAGACAGAGAGAGACAGAAAGAGACAGAGAGAGAGATCGACAACATTAATGATGCCATCAGTAAAACCGAATAATAATAATAATACCATCAATAATGATATAAATCAGCCGTAACACAATTAATTATACCATCAATAATACCAATAATAACATAATCAGTCACTCCAGTCTGTATTGCATTATGACAACATTTATACAGTCAGTTAAGCGAAGAAATTAATTTAAAATGTAACAGTCCTAGAATACTGTAGGCATTTAAACAGACATAATATTAATATGCTCTGTGTTATTTCTAGATTCAGATGAGCTTGCTGTGATTTGCCAACGTGAACTCAAATCTAATCTAAAGAAGAAGTTTCAATGTGTATTTGAGGGGATTGCTAAACAAGGAAACCCAACACTTCTCAATAAGATCTACACAGAGCTCTACATCACAGAGGGTGGAACAGGAGAGGTCAATAATGAACATGAGCTGAGACAGATTGAGACAACAACCAGGAAACAAGCAAGACCAGAGACTGCAGTCAAATGTAACGACATCTTCAGACCCTTAACTGGACAAGACAAACTTATCAGAACAGTGCTGACAAAGGGAGTCGCTGGCATTGGAAAAACAGTCTCTGTGCAGAAGTTCATTCTGGACTGGGCTGAAGGAAAAGCAAATCAGGATGTCCAATTTGTATTTTCATTCCCTTTTCGGGAGCTGAATTTGATGAAAAGGGAAAAACACAATTTGATTGAACTTCTCAATCACTTCTCAAAGGAAACCAAAGAATCAAGAATCTCCAACTACGACAAGTACAAAGTTCTGTTCATCTTTGATGGTCTAGATGAGTGCCGACTGCCCCTAGACTTCCAGAAGAACAAGATCTGTTGTGACGTCACAGAGTCAACCTCAGTGGATGTTCTGCTGACAAATCTCATCAAGGGAAATCTGCTTCCCTCTGCTCTCCTCTGGATAACTACCCGACCTGCAGCAGCCAATAAGATCCCTTCAGGGTGTGTTGACCAGGTGACAGAGGTACGAGGGTTCAATGACCCACAGAAGGAGGAGTACTTCAGGAAGAGATTCAGTGATGAGGACCTGGCAAGCAGAATCATCTCACACATAAAGACATCAAGGAGCCTCCACATCATGTGCCACATTCCAGTCTTCTGTTGGATTTCTGCAACAGTCCTTGAACACATGCTGAAACATAAGAGAGAAGAGATGCCCAAGACTCTGACTGAGATGTTCATACACCTTGTGGAGTTTCATACCAAACAGAAGAATGAAAAGTATCTTGGGAAAGAAGAGACAGGTCCACACTGGAATAAAGAAAGCATTCTGTCACTGGGAAAACTGGCTTTTCAACAGCTTGTTGAGGGCAATCTGATTTTCTATGAAGAAGACCTGAAAAGGGCTGGCATTGATGTCAATGAAGCATCAGTGTACTCAGGATTGTGCACACAGCTCTTTAAAGAGGAATGTGTGCTGTACCAGGATAAGGTGTACTGCTTCGTGCATCTGAGCATTCAGGAGTTTCTGGCTGCTGTATATGTGTTCCTCTCATTCATCAACAACAATGAGAATCTAATGGCCGAACCGCAAGTTACTGAACTTACTGTCTACAAGAGTGCTGTGGATAAAGCCTTACAAAGTGAGACAGGAAACCTGGACCTGTTCCTCCGCTTCCTTCTGGGCCTCTCACTGGAGTCCAATCAGAAGTACTTACGAGGTCTACTGACAAAGACAAGAAGCAGCTCACAGAGCCATGAAGAAACAGTCAAGTACATCAAGGAGAAGATCAGGGAGAATCCCTCCCCAGAGAGGTGCATCAATCTGTTCCACTGTCTGAATGAACTGAATGACCATTCTCTAGTGGAGGAGATCCAAAGCTTCCTGAGATCAGGAAGTCGCTCAAAAGCCAAACTGTCACCTGCACAGTGGTCAGCTCTGGTCTTTGTGTTGCTGACTTCAGAAAAGGAGCTGGATGTGTTTGACCTGAAGAAATACTCCAGATCAGAGAAAGGTCTTCTGAGGCTGCTGCCAGTGGTCAAAGCCTCCAGAGCTGCTCTGTGAGTACATAAAATGACATTTAAGTACTAATCATAAGGAAGAAATATTCAGTTTAGAGAAAAATATATATTTTAATATGTATATAATATATTATATTATATTGAAAAACTTACTGAATCAGTGTATTGGTGTTCACATTTGTATAACAATATGACCATACAATTCTAGGAGACAGAAGATGAATCTATATGTTGTTTGAGAGAATAAACCAAATGCATCTGCCATTGTCCTTCTACACTACTGGTGTTAAATTAACAGTGTGTTTGTGAAATCATGATGATCTCTCTGTCAGGCTGTCAGGCTGTGGAGTCACAGAGAAAGGCTGTGCTTCTCTGGTCTCAGCTCTGAGGTCAAACCCCTCACACCTGAGAGAGCTGGATCTGAGTAACAATGACCTGAAGGATTCAGGAGTGAAGCTGCTCTCTGCTGTCCTGGGGAATCCCCACTGTAAACTGGAGACTCTGAGGTCAGTATTCCTGTATCACTCAATGAACACACACTCATTGGACACACACACACACACACTGGACACACACACACACACACACACACACTGGACACACACAGAGATACACAGAATGATTAATTTAGTAGTGTTTATACATTAATTCATGTATATACAGTACCAGACAAAAGTTTGGACACACCTACTCATTCAAGGGTTTGTCTTTATTTTTACTATTTTTTCCATTGTAGAATAATAGTGAAGACATCAAAACTATGAAATAACAAATATGGAATAATGTAGTAACCAAAAAAGTGTTAAACAAATGAAAATATATTTTATATTTTTATATCTTCAAATAGCCACCCTTTGCCTTGATGTCAGCTTGCACACTCTTGGCATTCTCTCAACCAGCTTCACCTGGAATACTTTTCCAACAGTCTTGAAGGAGTTCCCACATATGCTGAGCCCTTGTTGGCTGCTTTTCCTTCACTCTGCCGTCCGACTCATCCCAAACCATCTCAATTGGGTTGAGGTCGGGTGATTATGGAGGCCAGGTCATCTGATGTAGCACTCAATCCCTCTCCTTACACAGTCTGGAAGTGTGTTGGGTCATTGTCCTGTTGAAAAACAAATGATAGTCCCACTAAGCCCAAACCAGATGGGATGGCGTGACGCTGCAGAAAATCCTGTGGTAGCCATGCTGGTTAAGTGTGCCTTGAATTCTAAATAAATCACAGACAGTGTCACCAGCAAAGCACCCCCACACTATAACACCTCCTCCTCCATGCTTTACGGTGGGAACTACACATGCCGAGATCATCCGTTCACCCACACCGCTTCTCACAAAGACACGGCGGTTGGAACCAAAAATCTCTAATTTGGACTCCAGGCCAAAGGACAAATATCCACCTGTGTAATGTCCATTGCTCGTGATTCTTGGCCCAAGCAGGTCTCTTCTTCTTATTGGTGTCCTTAAGTTGTGGTTTCTTTGCAGCAATTCGACCATGAAGGCCTGATTCACACAGTCCCCTCTGAACAGTTGATGTTGAGATATGTCTGTGATGAATTTATTTTGGCTGCAATTTCTGAGGCTGGTAACTCTGATGAACGTATCCTCTGCAGCAGAGGTAACTCTGGGTCTTCCATTCCTGGGGTGGTTCTCATGAGAGCCAGTTTCATCATAGTGCTTGATATTTTTTGCGACTGCACTTGAAGAAACTTTAAAAGTTCTTGAAATATTCCTTATTGAATGACCGTCATGTCTTAAAGTAATGATGGACTGTCGTTTCTCTTTGCTTATTTGAGCTGTTCTTGCCATAATATGTACTTGGTCTTTGACCAAATAGGGCTATCTTCTGTACCAAAGAATTGCAGTGTGGTTTTAATATGATTTTACTCTTTGCAGGTTGTCAGGCTGTCTAGTCACAGAGGAAGGCTGTGCTTCTCTGGTCTCAGCTCTGAAGTCAAACCCCTCACACCTGAGAGAGCTGGATCTGAGTAACAATGACCTGAAGGATTCAGGAGTGAAGCTGCTCTCTGCTGGACTGGGGAATCCCCACTGTAAACTGGAGACTCTGAGGTCAGTATTCCTGTAGTTGGTCAACAAGTGATAACTGTTCACCAGATCCACATGTGTTTACCAGGCACACATAGTCCACACCATATGTGTTTGGACAGTGAAGTTTACAGTTTTACATTTGGTGCTATGCTCCAGCATTTTGGATTTGAGATATAATGTTTCATATTAGGCAACAGTATATAATGTCACCTTGAGAGTATTTTCATACATATCTGTGTTACTGTTTAGAAATGAAATCACTTTATGAATCTAGTTCTCCCATTTGAAAAAGTCGTAATAATTTGGACATATTCACTTATATTGTATTAAAGTAGTCATAAGTTTAGTATTTGGTCCCATATTCCTTACCTGCAGTGATTACATCAAGCTTGTGATTCTACAAACTTGTTGAATGCATTTGCAGTTTGTCTTGCTTGTGTTTTGGATGATGTTTTTCCCAATAGAAACTGAATGGTGAATAATGTCCTGTCATTTTGGAGTCACTTCACTTGTATTGTCAGTAAGAATAGAAGATGTTTCTGAACACTTCTACATTCATGTGGATGCTACCATGATTATGAATAATCATGAATGAATGGTGAATGATGATGAATGAGAAAGTTACAGAGGAACAAGGATCATACCCCCTCTGTTATTGGTAATGGTGAGAGGTTAGCATGTTTTGTTGTAGCCTCTGTAACTTTCTCACTCATTATTATTCATGATTCATTCATGATTTTTCTTAATCATGTTATCATCAGGATTAATTCAGTAGAGTTTAGAAACATGTTATCTACTCACAGAAAAAAAGTGCTTTAATTTCTAAACGGTGAAACAGATATGTATTAAAATACCCTCAAATAAAACGTGACATTATATACTGTCACCTCATATGAAACATTTGATCTCAAATCCAAAATGTTGGACTATAGAGCCACATTTAAAATGTTAGCTTCACTGTCAAAATAGATATGGTGTGGACTGTATACTCAATACAATCTAAATATGATACCTCACTGTCTGTCTTTTGACTGATACTGGTTTTTAAACTGCTCTGGTCAGTCTACTCAAATATTTGTACTATACATGTTTCTATCTACAAGCAATATTATGATAATTTCTAATAATGATACATTCATTTATGAAAAGATATGGCAGGTTTCAGGACACTGATATATCTGAATATGTTGAAAAAATATACTGCCACTATTTTCACCACCAAAGAATAGCAGTGTGGTTTTAATATGATTTGACTCTTTGCAGGCTGTCAGGCTGTCTAGTCACAGAGGAAGGCTGTGCTTCTCTGGTCTCAGCTCTGAAGTCAAACCCCTCACACCTGAGAGAGCTGGATCTGAGCTACAATCACCCAGGAGACTCAGGAGTCAGACTGCTCTCTGCTGGACTGGAGGATCCACACTGCAGACTGGAGAAACTCAAGTATGTAGAGGGTTTATGTCAATGTTCATATCAGACATGTTGGAGTTATCAGGCTAGTTAAGACAAACATTCTGACCACCACTTGGACTAAGTTATATGCTGTGTGTGTGTGTGTGTGTGTGTGGTGTGTGTGTGTGTGTGAATGTGTCCAGTGTGTATGTGTGCACGTGTATCAGTACACACACTGGACACACACACACACACACTGGACACACATACACACTGGACACACACACACACACACACTGGACAAACACACTGTAAACACACACACTGGACACATACACACAAAGGACACACACACACACAAAGGACGCACACACACACACACTGGACACACATTCACACTGGACACACACACACACACACACACACTGGACACACACACTGTAAACACACACACTGGACACACACACACAAAGGACGCACACACACACACTAGACAAACACAAACACACTGGACACACACACACACACACACACACACTGGACACACACACACACACACTAGACACACACACACACACTAGACAGACACACACACACTGGACACACACAATGGACACACACACACACTGGACAAGCACACACACACACACACACACACACACACTGGACACACGGACACACACACACACACACATACACACACACTGGACACACACGCACACACACACACTGGACACACACACACACACAGACACAAACACACACTGGACACACACACAAACACACACACACTGGACACACACAAACACACAGACTTACTCACACTGGACACACACACACACACACACACACACACACTGTAAACACACACACTGGACACATACACAGAAAGGACACACACAAACACACACACAAACACACACTGGACACACACACAAACACACACACACTTGACACACAAAAACAAACACTGGACACACAAACAATAGACATACACACACACACACACACACACACTGGACACACACTCACTGGACACACACACACTGGAAAACACACACACACACACACACACACATACACACACACACACACACTGGACAGACACACACACTGGACACACACACACACACACACTGGACACACACACACATACTGGACACACAAACACACACACTTGACATACACACACAAACTGGACAGACACACACACACACACACACACACACACACACACACACACACACACACACACTGGACACACACACACACACACACACACTGGACACACACTGGACACACACACACACACTGGACACACACTGGACACACACACACACACACACTGGACACACACACACACACACTGGAAAAAAACACACGCACACTTGGACAAATGTATATACTGACTGTTTGTGTTTGTGTGTGTGTGTGTGTGTGTGTGTGTGTGTGTGTGTGTGTATGTGTGTGTGTGTGTGAGTTCAGGTGTATGTCTCAATGACTGTCTGTTCTTCTGCTTACCGCTACAGTGTGGAACATGGTGGAGAGAACACAATGAAACCTGGAGTTAGAAAATGTGAGTGTTGACTGCTGTGAAGAATATGACTAAGAATAAGTCCTAATTCAAGTGAAGTCAAAGTCAAAGACCACCATCATTACTTACTTGGTCATATTAAATATCAGCTGTAGTTCTACAGAAGCACAAATCAGGGACACCAAAGTGTACAAAGAGTTGCTTTGACAATGTGTGTGTCTGTGTGTGACGTGTTCGTGTTACATTAGAAATGTGTGTGTGTGTGTGTGTGTTTTCATGCTTGCATGCATACAGGTGTGGGTGTGTGTGTGTGTTCAGGATGTGTGTGTTTGTGTGTGTGTGTGTTCAGTGTGTGTGTGTGTGTGTGTTCAGGATGTGTTTGATTGTGTGTGTGTGTGTGTGTCCAGTGTGTGTGTGTGTGTGTGTGTGTGTGTGTGTGTGTGTGTGTGTGTGTGTGTGTGTGTGTGTGTGTGTGTATCCAGTGTGTGTGTGTGTGTGTGTGTGTGTGTGTGTGTGTTCAGGATGTGTGTTTGTGTGTGTGTGTGTGTGTGTGTGTGTGTGTGTGTGTGTGTGTGTGTGTGTGTGTGTGTGTGTGTGTGTGTGTGTGTGTGTGTGTGTGTGTAATTAATGGGAATAAGTGTGTTTTATATTACCATACAGTATAACATATCATCATTCAACAAGTCTCAAGTTACCTTAACTTCTCCTGTTGATACCTAGAAACATCTACATTAAATGAATTAGTGAAAAGTGAGTTAACATTCTAATGTGAATGATGATGATTTCTAATATTGTGTCTGGTTTCATCCATCAGATGTCTGTGATCTCACACTAGACCCAAACACAGTAAGCAGAGAACTCTCTCTGTCTGAGGAGAACAGAAAGGTGACATGGAGGAGAGAGGAGCAGCCGTATCCTGATCACCCAGAGAGATTTGAGGTCTATAGACAGGTGCTGTGTAGAGAGGGTCTGACTGGGCGCTGTTACTGGGAGGTAGAGTGGAGTGGGAGATGGGTTGATATAGGAGTGACATATAAAGGAATCAGAAGGAGAGGAGGGGGTTATGACTGTGTGATTG
>NW_028165528.1:0-2500 GCF_964263955.1 Coregonus lavaretus | reverse complement strand
CCCAAAAGTAATCGTTACATTTTGAATGCTTAGCAGGACAGAAAATGGTCCAATTCACGCACTTATCAAGAGAACATCCCTACTGCCTCTGATCTGGGGGACTCACTAAACACAAATGCTTTGTTTGTAAATTGTCTGAGTGTTGGAGTTTGCCTCTGGCTCAACGTACATTTTAAAAACAAGAAAATCGTCTGGTTTGCTTTATGTAAGGAATTTGAAATGATTTATACTTGTACTTTTACTTTTGATACTTAAGTATATTTTAGCAATTACATTTACTTTTGATACTTAAGTATATATAAAACCAAATACTTTTAGACTTTTACTCAAGTAGTATTTTACTGGGTGACTTTCACTTTTAGTTGAGTCATTTTCTATTAAGGTATCTTTACTTTTACTCAAGTATGACAATTGGGTACTTTTTCCACCACTGGAGTTAACATCGACATGGACGGCAGAAAAGGACTTGAGACGGACATCGGAGCGGCAAAACAACGTGATCAAATGGGAGGAATATACAGTGATTAAAGGAAAGGACATTTATTCAACTGTGAAGACAAACCTTTTAATTAAATCTGCTAAATGAGCGAATTTAGGAGGAAACGTCAGTGAGTGAAGTGAATGAAGATCAAGTGACTTAGGAAAATATTGCTTTGGTTGAGGACAATATTGAAGTGAGTGACAATCAGGAGCTTATTGAGAAACAAAAAATTATTGGAATTGTTGGAAACATTGGACAGTTTGATGAAAGTATTGAGCAGTGGAGCTCATATACAGAACGGTTTTGTCACGCCCTGGCTCTGGGGACTCTTTATGTTGAGCCAGGGTGTTAGTTTCTATGTTTAGTTTTCTATGTTTCTATTCTAGATCGTTTTTTTCTATTTTGGCCGGTTGGTTCCCAATCAGAGGCAGCTGTAGCTCGTTGTCTCTGATTGGGAACCATACTTAGGCAGCCTGTTTGGCACAGTTATTGGTGGGATCTTGTTCCGTGTAGGTTTGTGTTTGTTAACCGAGGACTTCACGTTTCGTTTTGTTGTGTTGTAGTAAGTACTCATTAAAAGTATGTACGCATATCACGCTGCGCCTTGGTCCACTTATTACGACGATCGTGACAGGTTTGAATAGTTTGTTCTTGTAAATGACATGGATGAGGACAACATTGTGCCTACATGTTTTAGTGTAATGGGGCCAAAGACATTTAATTTACTAGGCAGCCTGCTACAGCCAGACAAAACAGGTAATAAGACGTATGGGGATATTGTGGAGATACTTAAAGGACATTTTTCACCAGAACCACTAGTTAATGCTGAAAGGTTCAGGTTCCACAGGAGACATCAGGAAGAGGGAGAATCAGTAACAATGTTTTGCTGCTGCATTAAAGAAACTACCAGAACACTGAGTTTAATGCTGTTCTAAATGACATCATTAGAGACAGACTAGTATGTGGGCTACGGAGTGAAGCTACACAAAAGAGACTGTTGACTGAAAGTCATCTGACCTTGGCAAATGACATTGAAATCAGTGTGTCCATGGAACTAGCTGCTAAAGAGGCTCACCAGTTGAGTTCATCAGGAACTTAGTGGGTTCATCTAACCATCCTAGTCACCAGCTGATACATTTTAATCTCATACACAGGGTATACCTTCCACCTAGAAAACATAATTTAATGAACATATTAACCTCTCTTCTGTGTGATCTATGTAATCAATGTAAGGTTCTGTATTTATTTTTCTCAGTTCACCTTGTGTTCTTGAACGTAGCCCTGTATCTTTGTGTTCTTGAACGTAGCCCTGTTTCTTGTACGTAGCCCTGTTTCTTTGTGTTCTTGAACGTAGCCCTGTTTCTTTGTGTTCTTGAACGTAGCCCTGTTTCTTTGTGTTCTTGAACATAGCCCTGTTTCTTTGTGTTCTTGAACGTAGCCCTGTTTCTTTGTGTTCTTGAACGTAGCCCTGTTTCTTGAACGTAGCCCTGTTTCTTTGTGTTCTTGAACGTAGCCCTGTTTCTTTGTGTTCTTGAACGTAGCCCTGTTTCTTTGTGTTCTTGAACATAGCCCTGTTTCTTTGTGTTCTTGAACGCAGCCCTGTCTTTCATTTTTGTTCATTGACATGGATCAGGACAACATTGTGCCTACATGTTTTAGTGTAATGGGGCCAAAGGCATTTAATTTACTAGGCAGCCTGCTACAGCCAGACAGAACAGGTAATAAGACGTATGGGGATATTGTGGAGATACTTAAAGGACATTTTTCACCAGAACCACTAGTTACTAAGACTTTTCCTAGCTCGTTTGTGAGAACCAGTTATAGCCTTCAGTCCTAGTTTTGATTCACCTGCCTGTTTGCCTACCTGTGTATGACCATTGCCTGCCTGTGACCACGATTCCTATCTTCTGTAAAGGCGTAATAAACACCTGCTGCGTTCTGCGCGTGAATCTACACCTTTTTCTCCCTGAGTATTCATTAAAGTACCCTAATGTTAAGTGTCATAAATGTATAGTTATT
>NW_028165529.1:267500-331424 GCF_964263955.1 Coregonus lavaretus | reverse complement strand
AGATAGGAGAGAGTAGAGACAGAGAGATAGGAGAGAGTAGAGAGACAGAGAGATAGGAGAGAGTAGAGAGACAGAGAGATAGGAGAGAGTAGAGAGACAGAGAGATAGGAGAGAGTAGAGAGACAGAGAGATAGGAGAGAGTAGAGAGACAGAGAGATAGGAGAGAGTAGAGAGACAGAGAGATAGGAGAGAGTAGAGAGACAGAGAGATAGGAGAGAGTAGAGAGACAGAGAGATAGGAGAGAGTAGAGAGACAGAGAGATAGGAGAGAGTAGAGAGACAGAGAGATAGGAGAGAGTAGAGAGACAGAGAGATAGGAGAGAGTAGAGAGACAGAGAGATAGGAGAGAGTAGAGAGACAGAGAGATAGGAGAGAGTAGAGAGACAGAGAGATAGGAGAGAGTAGAGAGACAGAGAGATAGGAGAGAGTAGAGAGACAGAGAGATAGGAGAGAGTAGAGAGACAGAGAGATAGGAGAGAGTAGAGAGACAGAGAGATAGGAGAGAGTAGAGAGACAGAGAGATAGGAGAGAGTAGAGAGACAGAGAGATAGGAGAGAGTAGAGAGACAGAGAGATAGGAGAGAGTAGAGAGACAGAGAGATAGGAGAGAGTAGAGAGACAGAGAGATAGGAGAGAGTAGAGAGACAGAGAGATAGGAGAGAGTAGAGAGACAGAGAGATAGGAGAGAGTAGAGAGACAGAGAGATAGGAGAGAGTAGAGAGACAGAGAGATAGGAGAGAGTAGAGAGACAGAGAGATAGGAGAGAGTAGAGAGACAGAGAGATAGGAGAGAGTAGAGAGACAGAGAGATAGGAGAGAGTAGAGAGACAGAGAGATAGGAGAGAGTAGAGAGACAGAGAGATAGGAGAGAGTAGAGAGACAGAGAGATAGGAGAGAGTAGAGAGACAGAGAGATAGGAGAGAGTAGAGAGACAGAGAGATAGGAGAGAGTAGAGAGACAGAGAGATAGGAGAGAGTAGAGAGACAGAGAGATAGGAGAGAGTAGAGAGACAGAGAGATAGGAGAGAGTAGAGAGACAGAGAGATAGGAGAGAGTAGAGAGACAGAGAGATAGGAGAGAGTAGAGAGACAGAGAGATAGGAGAGAGTAGAGAGACAGAGAGATAGGAGAGAGTAGAGAGACAGAGAGATAGGAGAGAGTAGAGAGACAGAGAGATAGGAGAGAGTAGAGAGACAGAGAGATAGGAGAGAGTAGAGAGACAGAGAGATAGGAGAGAGTAGAGAGACAGAGAGATAGGAGAGAGTAGAGAGACAGAGAGATAGGAGAGAGTAGAGAGACAGAGAGATAGGAGAGAGTAGAGAGACAGAGAGATAGGAGAGAGTAGAGAGACAGAGAGATAGGAGAGAGTAGAGAGACAGAGAGATAGGAGAGAGTAGAGAGACAGAGAGATAGGAGAGAGTAGAGAGACAGAGAGATAGGAGAGAGTAGAGAGACAGAGAGATAGGAGAGAGTAGAGAGACAGAGAGATAGGAGAGAGTAGAGAGACAGAGAGATAGGAGAGAGTAGAGAGACAGAGAGATAGGAGAGAGTAGAGAGACAGAGAGATAGGAGAGAGTAGAGAGACAGAGAGATAGGAGAGAGTAGAGAGACAGAGAGATAGGAGAGAGTAGAGAGACAGAGAGATAGGAGAGAGAGTAGAGACAGAGAGATAGGAGAGAGTAGAGAGACAGAGAGATAGGAGAGAGTAGAGAGACAGAGAGATAGGAGAGAGTAGAGAGACAGAGAGATAGGAGAGAGTAGAGAGACAGAGAGATAGGAGAGAGTAGAGAGACAGAGAGATAGGAGAGAGTAGAGAGACAGAGAGATAGGAGAGAGTAGAGAGACAGAGAGATAGGAGAGAGTAGAGAGACAGAGAGATAGGAGAGAGTAGAGAGACAGAGAGATAGGAGAGAGTAGAGAGACAGAGAGATAGGAGAGAGTAGAGAGACAGAGAGATAGGAGAGAGTAGAGAGACAGAGAGATAGGAGAGAGTAGAGAGACAGAGAGATAGGAGAGAGTAGAGAGACAGAGAGATAGGAGAGAGTAGAGAGACAGAGAGATAGGAGAGAGTTAGAGAGACAGAGAGATAGGAGAGAGTAGAGAGACAGAGAGATAGGAGAGAGTAGAGAGACAGAGAGATAGGAGAGAGTAGAGAGACAGAGAGATAGGAGAGAGTAGAGAGACAGAGAGATAGGAGAGAGTAGAGAGACAGAGAGATAGGAGAGAGTAGAGAGACAGAGAGATAGGAGAGAGTAGAGAGACAGAGAGATAGGAGAGAGTAGAGAGACAGAGAGATAGGAGAGAGTAGAGAGACAGAGAGATAGGAGAGAGTAGAGAGACAGAGAGATAGGAGAGAGTAGAGAGACAGAGAGATAGGAGAGAGTAGAGAGACAGAGAGATAGGAGAGAGTAGAGAGACAGAGAGATAGGAGAGAGTAGAGAGACAGAGAGATAGGAGAGAGTAGAGAGACAGAGAGATAGGAGAGAGTAGAGAGACAGAGAGATAGGAGAGAGTAGAGAGACAGAGAGATAGGAGAGAGTAGAGAGACAGAGAGATAGGAGAGAGTAGAGAGACAGAGAGATAGGAGAGAGTAGAGAGACAGAGAGATAGGAGAGAGTAGAGAGACAGAGAGATAGGAGAGAGTAGAGAGACAGAGAGATAGGAGAGAGTAGAGAGACAGAGAGATAGGAGAGAGTAGAGAGACAGAGAGATAGGAGAGAGTAGAGAGACAGAGAGATAGGAGAGAGTAGAGAGACAGAGAGATAGGAGAGAGTAGAGAGACAGAGAGATAGGAGAGAGTAGAGAGACAGAGAGATAGGAGAGAGTAGAGAGACAGAGAGATAGGAGAGAGTAGAGAGACAGAGAGATAGGAGAGAGTAGAGAGACAGAGAGATAGGAGAGAGTAGAGAGACAGAGAGATAGGAGAGAGAGAGAGGTAGGAGAGAGTAGAGACAGAGAGATAGGAGAGAGTAGAGAGACAGAGAGATAGGAGAGAGTAGAGAGACAGAGAGATAGGAGAGAGTAGAGAGACAGAGAGATAGGAGAGAGTAGAGAGACAGAGAGATAGGAGAGAGTAGAGAGACAGAGAGATAGGAGAGAGTAGAGAGACAGAGAGATAGGAGAGAGTAGAGAGACAGAGAGATAGGAGAGAGTAGAGAGACAGAGAGATAGGAGAGAGTAGAGAGACAGAGAGATAGGAGAGAGTAGAGAGACAGAGAGATAGGAGAGAGAGTAGAGAGACAGAGAGATAGGAGAGAGTAGAGAGACAGAGAGATAGGAGAGAGTAGAGAGACAGAGAGATAGGAGAGAGTAGAGAGACAGAGAGATAGGAGAGAGTAGAGAGACAGAGAGATAGGAGAGAGTAGAGAGACAGAGAGATAGGAGAGAGTAGAGAGACAGAGAGATAGGAGAGAGTAGAGAGACAGAGAGATAGGAGAGAGTAGAGAGACAGAGAGATAGGAGAGAGTAGAGAGACAGAGAGATAGGAGAGAGTAGAGAGACAGAGAGATAGGAGAGAGTAGAGAGACAGAGAGATAGGAGAGAGTAGAGAGACAGAGAGATAGGAGAGAGTAGAGAGACAGAGAGATAGGAGAGAGTAGAGAGACAGAGAGATAGGAGAGAGTAGAGAGACAGAGAGATAGGAGAGAGTAGAGAGACAGAGAGATAGGAGAGAGTAGAGAGACAGAGAGATAGGAGAGAGTAGAGAGACAGAGAGATAGGAGAGAGTAGAGAGACAGAGAGATAGGAGAGAGTAGAGAGACAGAGAGATAGGAGAGAGTAGAGAGACAGAGAGATAGGAGAGAGTAGAGAGACAGAGAGATAGGAGAGAGTAGAGAGACAGAGAGATAGGAGAGAGTAGAGAGACAGAGAGATAGGAGAGAGTAGAGAGACAGAGAGATAGGAGAGAGTAGAGAGACAGAGAGATAGGAGAGAGTAGAGAGACAGAGAGATAGGAGAGAGTAGAGAGACAGAGAGATAGGAGAGAGTAGAGAGACAGAGAGATAGGAGAGAGTAGAGAGACAGAGAGATAGGAGAGAGTAGAGAGACAGAGAGATAGGAGAGAGTAGAGAGACAGAGAGATAGGAGAGAGTAGAGAGACAGAGAGATAGGAGAGAGTAGAGAGACAGAGAGATAGGAGAGAGTAGAGAGACAGAGAGATAGGAGAGAGTAGAGAGACAGAGAGATAGGAGAGAGTAGAGAGACAGAGAGATAGGAGAGAGTAGAGAGACAGAGAGATAGGAGAGAGTAGAGAGACAGAGAGATAGGAGAGAGTAGAGAGACAGAGAGATAGGAGAGAGTAGAGAGACAGAGAGATAGGAGAGAGTAGAGAGACAGAGAGATAGGAGAGAGTAGAGAGACAGAGAGATAGGAGAGAGTAGAGAGACAGAGAGATAGGAGAGAGTAGAGAGACAGAGAGATAGGAGAGAGTAGAGAGACAGAGAGATAGGAGAGAGTAGAGAGACAGAGAGATAGGAGAGAGTAGAGAGACAGAGAGATAGGAGAGAGTAGAGAGACAGAGAGATAGGAGAGAGTAGAGAGACAGAGAGATAGGAGAGAGTAGAGAGACAGAGAGATAGGAGAGAGTAGAGAGACAGAGAGATAGGAGAGAGTAGAGAGACAGAGAGATAGGAGAGAGTAGAGAGACAGAGAGATAGGAGAGAGTAGAGAGACAGAGAGATAGGAGAGAGTAGAGAGACAGAGAGATAGGAGAGAGTAGAGAGACAGAGAGATAGGAGAGAGTAGAGAGACAGAGAGATAGGAGAGAGTAGAGAGACAGAGAGATAGGAGAGAGTAGAGAGACAGAGAGATAGGAGAGAGTAGAGAGACAGAGAGATAGGAGAGAGTAGAGAGACAGAGAGATAGGAGAGAGTAGAGAGACAGAGAGATAGGAGAGAGTAGAGAGACAGAGAGATAGGAGAGAGTAGAGAGACAGAGAGATAGGAGAGAGTAGAGAGACAGAGAGATAGGAGAGAGTAGAGAGACAGAGAGATAGGAGAGAGTAGAGAGACAGAGAGATAGGAGAGAGTAGAGAGACAGAGAGATAGGAGAGAGTAGAGAGACAGAGAGATAGGAGAGAGTAGAGAGACAGAGAGATAGGAGAGAGTAGAGAGACAGAGAGATAGGAGAGAGTAGAGAGACAGAGAGATAGGAGAGAGTAGAGAGACAGAGAGATAGGAGAGAGTAGAGAGACAGAGAGATAGGAGAGAGTAGAGAGACAGAGAGATAGGAGAGAGTAGAGAGACAGAGAGATAGGAGAGAGTAGAGAGACAGAGAGATAGGAGAGAGTAGAGAGACAGAGAGATAGGAGAGAGTAGAGAGACAGAGAGATAGGAGAGAGTAGAGAGACAGAGAGATAGGAGAGAGTAGAGAGACAGAGAGATAGGAGAGAGTAGAGAGACAGAGAGATAGGAGAGAGTAGAGAGACAGAGAGATAGGAGAGAGTAGAGAGACAGAGAGATAGGAGAGAGTAGAGAGACAGAGAGATAGGAGAGAGTAGAGAGACAGAGAGATAGGAGAGAGTAGAGAGACAGAGAGATAGGAGAGAGTAGAGAGACAGAGAGATAGGAGAGAGTAGAGAGACAGAGAGATAGGAGAGAGTAGAGAGACAGAGAGATAGGAGAGAGTAGAGAGACAGAGAGATAGGAGAGAGTAGAGAGACAGAGAGATAGGAGAGAGTAGAGAGACAGAGAGATAGGAGAGAGTAGAGAGACAGAGAGATAGGAGAGAGTAGAGAGACAGAGAGATAGGAGAGAGTAGAGAGACAGAGAGATAGGAGAGAGTAGAGAGACAGAGAGATAGGAGAGAGTAGAGAGACAGAGAGATAGGAGAGAGTAGAGAGACAGAGAGATAGGAGAGAGTAGAGAGACAGAGAGATAGGAGAGAGTAGAGAGACAGAGAGATAGGAGAGAGTAGAGAGACAGAGAGATAGGAGAGAGTAGAGAGACAGAGAGATAGGAGAGAGTAGAGAGACAGAGAGATAGGAGAGAGTAGAGAGACAGAGAGATAGGAGAGAGTAGAGAGACAGAGAGATAGGAGAGAGTAGAGAGACAGAGAGATAGGAGAGAGTAGAGAGACAGAGAGATAGGAGAGAGTAGAGAGACAGAGAGATAGGAGAGAGTAGAGAGACAGAGAGATAGGAGAGAGTAGAGAGACAGAGAGATAGGAGAGAGTAGAGAGACAGAGAGATAGGAGAGAGTAGAGAGACAGAGAGATAGGAGAGAGTAGAGAGACAGAGAGATAGGAGAGAGTAGAGAGACAGAGAGATAGGAGAGAGTAGAGAGACAGAGAGATAGGAGAGAGTAGAGAGACAGAGAGATAGGAGAGAGTAGAGAGACAGAGAGATAGGAGAGAGTAGAGAGACAGAGAGATAGGAGAGAGTAGAGAGACAGAGAGATAGGAGAGAGTAGAGAGACAGAGAGATAGGAGAGAGTAGAGAGACAGAGAGATAGGAGAGAGTAGAGAGGACAGAGAGATAGGAGAGAGTAGAGAGACAGAGAGATAGGAGAGAGTAGAGAGACAGAGAGATAGGAGAGAGTAGAGAGACAGAGAGATAGGAGAGAGTAGAGAGACAGAGAGATAGGAGAGAGTAGAGAGACAGAGAGATAGGAGAGAGTAGAGAGACAGAGAGATAGGAGAGAGTAGAGAGACAGAGAGATAGGAGAGAGTAGAGAGACAGAGAGATAGGAGAGAGTAGAGAGACAGAGAGATAGGAGAGAGTAGAGAGACAGAGAGATAGGAGAGAGTAGAGAGACAGAGAGATAGGAGAGAGTAGAGAGACAGAGAGATAGGAGAGAGTAGAGAGACAGAGAGATAGGAGAGAGTAGAGACAGAGAGATAGGAGAGTAGAGACAGAGAGATAGGAGAGAGTAGAGACAGAGAGATAGGAGAGAGTAGAGAGACAGAGAGATAGGAGAGAGTAGAGAGACAGAGAGATAGGAGAGAGTAGAGAGACAGAGAGATAGGAGAGAGTAGAGAGACAGAGAGATAGGAGAGAGTAGAGAGACAGAGAGATAGGAGAGAGTAGAGAGACAGAGAGATAGGAGAGAGTAGAGAGACAGAGAGATAGGAGAGAGTAGAGAGACAGAGAGATAGGAGAGAGTAGAGAGACAGAGAGATAGGAGAGAGTAGAGAGACAGAGAGATAGGAGAGAGTAGAGAGACAGAGAGATAGGAGAGAGTAGAGAGACAGAGAGATAGGAGAGAGTAGAGAGACAGAGAGATAGGAGAGAGTAGAGAGACAGAGAGATAGGAGAGAGTAGAGAGACAGAGAGATAGGAGAGAGTAGAGAGACAGAGAGATAGGAGAGAGTAGAGAGACAGAGAGATAGGAGAGAGTAGAGAGACAGAGAGATAGGAGAGAGTAGAGACAGAGAGATAGGAGAGAGTAGAGAGACAGAGAGATAGGAGAGAGTAGAGAGACAGAGAGATAGGAGAGAGTAGAGAGACAGAGAGATAGGAGAGAGTAGAGAGACAGAGAGATAGGAGAGAGTAGAGAGACAGAGAGATAGGAGAGAGTAGAGAGACAGAGAGATAGGAGAGAGTAGAGAGACAGAGAGATAGGAGAGAGTAGAGAGACAGAGAGATAGGAGAGAGTAGAGAGACAGAGAGATAGGAGAGAGTAGAGACAGAGAGATAGGAGAGAGTAGAGAGACAGAGAGATAGGAGAGAGTAGAGAGACAGAGAGATAGGAGAGAGTAGAGAGACAGAGAGATAGGAGAGAGTAGAGAGACAGAGAGATAGGAGAGAGTAGAGAGACAGAGAGATAGGAGAGAGTAGAGAGACAGAGAGATAGGAGAGAGTAGAGAGACAGAGAGATAGGAGAGAGTAGAGAGACAGAGAGATAGGAGAGAGTAGAGAGACAGAGAGATAGGAGAGAGTAGAGAGACAGAGAGATAGGAGAGAGTAGAGAGACAGAGAGATAGGAGAGAGTAGAGAGACAGAGAGATAGGAGAGAGTAGAGAGACAGAGAGATAGGAGAGAGTAGAGAGACAGAGAGATAGGAGAGAGTAGAGAGACAGAGAGATAGGAGAGAGTAGAGAGACAGAGAGATAGGAGAGAGTAGAGAGACAGAGAGATAGGAGAGAGTAGAGAGACAGAGAGATAGGAGAGAGTAGAGAGACAGAGAGATAGGAGAGAGTAGAGAGACAGAGAGATAGGAGAGAGTAGAGAGACAGAGAGATAGGAGAGAGTAGAGACAGAGAGATAGGAGAGAGTAGAGAGACAGAGAGATAGGAGAGAGTAGAGAGACAGAGAGATAGGAGAGAGTAGAGAGACAGAGAGATAGGAGAGAGTAGAGAGACAGAGAGATAGGAGAGAGTAGAGAGACAGAGAGATAGGAGAGAGTAGAGACAGAGATAGGAGAGAGTAGAGACAGAGAGATAGGAGAGAGTAGAGAGACAGAGAGATAGGAGAGAGTAGAGAGACAGAGAGATAGGAGAGAGTAGAGAGACAGAGAGATAGGAGAGAGTAGAGAGACAGAGAGATAGGAGAGAGTAGAGAGACAGAGAGATAGGAGAGAGTAGAGAGACAGAGAGATAGGAGAGAGTAGAGAGACAGAGAGATAGGAGAGAGTAGAGAGACAGAGAGATAGGAGAGAGTAGAGAGACAGAGAGATAGGAGAGAGTAGAGAGACAGAGAGATAGGAGAGAGTAGAGACAGAGAGATAGGAGAGAGTAGAGACAGAGAGATAGGAGAGAGTAGAGAGACAGAGAGATAGGAGAGAGTAGAGAGACAGAGAGATAGGAGAGAGTAGAGAGACAGAGAGATAGGAGAGAGACGAGATAGAGACAGAGAGATAGGAGAGAGTAGAGAGACAGAGAGATAGGAGAGAGTAGAGAGACAGAGAGATAGGAGAGAGTAGAGAGACAGAGAGATAGGAGAGAGTAGAGAGACAGAGAGATAGGAGAGAGTAGAGAGACAGAGAGATAGGAGAGAGTAGAGAGACAGAGAGATAGGAGAGAGTAGAGAGACAGAGAGATAGGAGAGAGTAGAGAGACAGAGAGATAGGAGAGAGTAGAGAGACAGAGAGATAGGAGAGAGTTAGAGAGACAGAGAGATAGGAGAGAGTAGAGAGACAGAGAGATAGGAGAGAGTAGAGAGACAGAGAGATAGGAGAGAGTAGAGAGACAGAGAGATAGGAGAGAGTAGAGAGACAGAGAGATAGGAGAGAGTAGAGAGACAGAGAGATAGGAGAGAGTAGAGAGACAGAGAGATAGGAGAGAGTAGAGAGACAGAGAGATAGGAGAGAGTAGAGAGACAGAGAGATAGGAGAGAGTAGAGAGACAGAGAGATAGGAGAGAGTAGAGACAGAGAGATAGGAGAGAGTAGAGAGACAGAGAGATAGGAGAGAGTAGAGAGACAGAGAGATAGGAGAGAGTAGAGAGACAGAGAGATAGGAGAGAGTAGAGAGACAGAGAGATAGGAGAGAGTAGAGAGACAGAGAGATAGGAGAGAGTAGAGAGACAGAGAGATAGGAGAGAGTAGAGAGACAGAGAGATAGGAGAGAGTAGAGAGACAGAGAGATAGGAGAGAGTAGAGAGACAGAGAGATAGGAGAGAGTAGAGAGACAGAGAGATAGGAGAGAGTAGAGAGACAGAGAGATAGGAGAGAGTAGAGAGACAGAGAGATAGGAGAGAGTAGAGAGACAGAGAGATAGGAGAGAGTAGAGAGACAGAGAGATAGGAGAGAGTAGAGAGACAGAGAGATAGGAGAGAGTAGAGAGACAGAGAGATAGGAGAGAGTAGAGACAGAGAGATAGGAGAGAGTAGAGAGACAGAGAGATAGGAGAGAGTAGAGAGACAGAGAGATAGGAGAGAGTAGAGAGACAGAGAGATAGGAGAGAGTAGAGAGACAGAGAGATAGGAGAGAGTAGAGAGACAGAGAGATAGGAGAGAGTAGAGAGACAGAGAGATAGGAGAGAGTAGAGAGACAGAGAGATAGGAGAGAGTAGAGAGACAGAGAGATAGGAGAGAGTAGAGAGACAGAGAGATAGGAGAGAGTAGAGAGACAGAGAGATAGGAGAGAGTAGAGAGACAGAGAGATAGGAGAGAGTTAGAGAGACAGAGAGATAGGAGAGAGTAGAGAGACAGAGAGATAGGAGAGAGTAGAGAGACAGAGAGATAGGAGAGAGTAGAGAGACAGAGAGATAGGAGAGAGTAGAGACAGAGAGATAGGAGAGAGTAGAGACAGAGAGAGAGAGAGAGATAGGAGAGAGTAGAGAGACAGAGAGATAGGAGAGAGTAGAGAGACAGAGAGATAGGAGAGAGTAGAGACAGAGAGATAGGAGAGAGTAGAGAGACAGAGAGATAGGAGAGAGTAGAGAGACAGAGAGATAGGAGAGAGTAGAGACAGAGAGATAGGAGAGAGTAGAGAGACAGAGAGATAGGAGAGAGTAGAGAGACAGAGAGATAGGAGAGAGTAGAGAGACAGAGAGATAGGAGAGAGTAGAGACAGAGAGATAGGAGAGAGTAGAGAGACAGAGAGATAGGAGAGAGTAGAGAGACAGAGAGATAGGAGAGAGTAGAGAGACAGAGAGATAGGAGAGAGTAGAGAGACAGAGAGATAGGAGAGAGTAGAGAGACAGAGAGATAGGAGAGAGTAGAGACAGAGAGATAGGAGAGAGTAGAGAGACAGAGAGATAGGAGAGAGTAGAGAGACAGAGAGATAGGAGAGAGTAGAGAGACAGAGAGATAGGAGAGAGTAGAGAGACAGAGAGATAGGAGAGAGTAGAGAGACAGAGAGATAGGAGAGAGTAGAGAGACAGAGAGATAGGAGAGAGTAGAGAGACAGAGAGATAGGAGAGAGTAGAGAGACAGAGAGATAGGAGAGAGTAGAGAGACAGAGAGATAGGAGAGAGTAGAGAGACAGAGAGATAGGAGAGAGTAGAGAGACAGAGAGATAGGAGAGAGTAGAGAGACAGAGAGATAGGAGAGAGTAGAGAGACAGAGAGATAGGAGAGAGTAGAGAGACAGAGAGATAGGAGAGAGTAGAGAGACAGAGAGATAGGAGAGAGTAGAGAGACAGAGAGATAGGAGAGAGTAGAGAGACAGAGAGATAGGAGAGAGTAGAGACAGAGAGATAGGAGAGAGTAGAGAGACAGAGAGATAGGAGAGAGTAGAGAGACAGAGAGATAGGAGAGAGTAGAGAGACAGAGAGATAGGAGAGAGTAGAGAGACAGAGAGATAGGAGAGAGTAGAGAGACAGAGAGATAGGAGAGAGTAGAGGACAGAGAGATAGGAGAGAGTAGAGACAGAGAGATAGGAGAGAGTAGAGAGACAGAGAGATAGGAGAGAGTAGAGAGACAGAGAGATAGGAGAGAGTAGAGAGACAGAGAGATAGGAGAGAGTAGAGAGACAGAGAGATAGGAGAGAGTAGAGAGACAGAGAGATAGGAGAGAGTAGAGAGACAGAGAGATAGGAGAGAGTAGAGAGACAGAGAGATAGGAGAGAGTAGAGAGACAGAGAGATAGGAGAGAGTAGAGAGACAGAGAGATAGGAGAGAGTAGAGACAGAGAGATAGGAGAGAGTAGAGAGACAGAGAGATAGGAGAGAGTAGAGAGACAGAGAGATAGGAGAGAGTAGAGAGACAGAGAGATAGGAGAGAGTAGAGAGACAGAGAGATAGGAGAGAGTTAGAGAGACAGAGAGATAGGAGAGAGTAGAGACAGAGAGATAGGAGAGAGTAGAGAGACAGAGAGATAGGAGAGAGTAGAGAGACAGAGAGATAGGAGAGAGTAGAGAGACAGAGAGATAGGAGAGAGTAGAGAGACAGAGAGATAGGAGAGAGTAGAGAGACAGAGAGATAGGAGAGAGTAGAGACAGAGAGATAGGAGAGAGTAGAGAGACAGAGAGATAGGAGAGAGTAGAGAGACAGAGAGATAGGAGAGAGTAGAGAGACAGAGAGATAGGAGAGAGTAGAGAGACAGAGAGATAGGAGAGAGTAGAGAGACAGAGAGATAGGAGAGAGTAGAGACAGAGAGATAGGAGAGAGTAGAGACAGAGAGATAGGAGAGAGTAGAGAGACAGAGAGATAGGAGAGAGTAGAGAGACAGAGAGATAGGAGAGAGTAGAGAGACAGAGAGATAGGAGAGAGTAGAGACAGAGAGATAGGAGAGAGTAGAGACAGAGAGATAGGAGAGAGTAGAGAGACAGAGAGATAGGAGAGAGTAGAGAGACAGAGAGATAGGAGAGAGTAGAGAGACAGAGAGATAGGAGAGAGTAGAGAGACAGAGAGATAGGAGAGAGTAGAGAGACAGAGAGATAGGAGAGAGTAGAGAGACAGAGAGATAGGAGAGAGTAGAGAGACAGAGAGATAGGAGAGAGTAGAGAGACAGAGAGATAGGAGAGAGTAGAGAGACAGAGAGATAGGAGAGAGTAGAGAGACAGAGAGATAGGAGAGAGTAGAGAGACAGAGAGATAGGAGAGAGTAGAGAGACAGAGAGATAGGAGAGAGTAGAGAGACAGAGAGATAGGAGAGAGTAGAGAGACAGAGAGATAGGAGAGAGTAGAGAGACAGAGAGATAGGAGAGAGTAGAGAGACAGAGAGATAGGAGAGAGTAGAGAGACAGAGAGATAGGAGAGAGTAGAGAGACAGAGAGATAGGAGAGAGTAGAGAGACAGAGAGATAGGAGAGAGTAGAGAGACAGAGAGATAGGAGAGAGTAGAGAGACAGAGAGATAGGAGAGAGTAGAGAGACAGAGAGATAGGAGAGAGTAGAGAGACAGAGAGATAGGAGAGAGTAGAGAGACAGAGAGATAGGAGAGAGTAGAGAGACAGAGAGATAGGAGAGAGTAGAGAGACAGAGAGATAGGAGAGAGTAGAGAGACAGAGAGATAGGAGAGAGTAGAGACAGAGAGATAGGAGAGAGTAGAGACAGAGAGATAGGAGAGAGTAGAGAGACAGAGAGATAGGAGAGAGTAGAGAGACAGAGAGATAGGAGAGAGTAGAGAGACAGAGAGATAGGAGAGAGTAGAGAGACAGAGAGATAGGAGAGAGTAGAGAGACAGAGAGATAGGAGAGAGTAGAGAGACAGAGAGATAGGAGAGAGTAGAGAGACAGAGAGATAGGAGAGAGTAGAGAGACAGAGAGATAGGAGAGAGTAGAGAGACAGAGAGATAGGAGAGAGTAGAGACAGAGAGATAGGAGAGAGTAGAGAGACAGAGAGATAGGAGAGAGTAGAGAGACAGAGAGATAGGAGAGAGTAGAGAGACAGAGAGATAGGAGAGAGAGAGACAGAGAGATAGGAGAGAGTAGAGAGACAGAGAGATAGGAGAGAGTAGAGAGACAGAGAGAGAGATAGGAGAGAGTAGAGAGACAGAGAGATAGGAGAGAGTAGAGAGACAGAGAGATAGAGAGAGTAGAGACAGAGATAGAGAGAGTAGAGAGACAGAGAGATAGGAGAGAGTAGAGAGACAGAGAGATAGGAGAGAGTAGAGAGACAGAGAGATAGGAGAGAGTAGAGAGACAGAGAGATAGGAGAGAGTAGAGAGACAGAGAGATAGGAGAGAGTAGAGAGACAGAGAGATAGGAGAGAGTAGAGAGACAGAGAGATAGGAGAGAGTAGAGAGACAGAGAGATAGGAGAGAGTAGAGAGACAGAGAGATAGGAGAGAGTAGAGAGACAGAGAGATAGGAGAGAGTAGAGAGACAGAGAGATAGGAGAGAGTAGAGAGACAGAGAGATAGGAGAGAGTAGAGAGACAGAGAGATAGGAGAGAGTAGAGACAGAGAGATAGGAGAGAGTAGAGAGACAGAGAGATAGGAGAGAGTAGAGAGACAGAGAGATAGGAGAGAGTAGAGAGACAGAGAGATAGGAGAGAGTAGAGACAGAGAGATAGGAGAGAGTAGAGACAGAGAGATAGGAGAGAGTAGAGAGACAGAGAGATAGGAGAGAGTAGAGAGACAGAGAGATAGGAGAGAGTAGAGAGACAGAGAGATAGGAGAGAGTAGAGAGACAGAGAGATAGGAGAGAGTAGAGAGACAGAGAGATAGGAGAGAGTTAGAGAGACAGAGAGATAGGAGAGAGTAGAGACAGAGAGATAGGAGAGAGTAGAGAGACAGAGAGATAGGAGAGAGTAGAGAGACAGAGAGATAGGAGAGAGTAGAGAGAGATAGGAGAGAGTAGAGACAGAGAGATAGGAGAGAGTTAGAGAGACAGAGAGATAGGAGAGAGTAGAGAGACAGAGAGATAGGAGAGAGTAGAGAGACAGAGAGATAGGAGAGAGTAGAGAGACAGAGAGATAGGAGAGAGTAGAGAGACAGAGAGATAGGAGAGAGTAGAGAGACAGAGAGATAGGAGAGAGTAGAGAGACAGAGAGATAGGAGAGAGTAGAGAGACAGAGAGATAGGAGAGAGTAGAGAGACAGAGAGATAGGAGAGAGTAGAGAGACAGAGAGATAGGAGAGAGTAGAGAGACAGAGAGATAGGAGAGAGTAGAGAGACAGAGAGATAGGAGAGAGTAGAGAGACAGAGAGATAGGAGAGAGTAGAGAGACAGAGAGATAGGAGAGAGTAGAGAGACAGAGAGATAGGAGAGAGTAGAGAGACAGAGAGATAGGAGAGAGTAGAGAGACAGAGAGATAGGAGAGAGTAGAGAGACAGAGAGATAGGAGAGAGTAGAGAGACAGAGAGATAGGAGAGAGTAGAGAGACAGAGAGATAGGAGAGAGTAGAGAGACAGAGAGATAGGAGAGAGTAGAGAGACAGAGAGATAGGAGAGAGTAGAGAGACAGAGAGATAGGAGAGAGTAGAGAGACAGAGAGATAGGAGAGAGTAGAGAGACAGAGAGATAGGAGAGAGTAGAGAGACAGAGAGATAGGAGAGAGTAGAGAGACAGAGAGATAGGAGAGAGTAGAGAGACAGAGAGATAGGAGAGAGTAGAGAGACAGAGAGATAGGAGAGAGTAGAGAGACAGAGAGATAGGAGAGAGTAGAGAGACAGAGAGATAGGAGAGAGTAGAGAGACAGAGAGATAGGAGAGAGTAGAGAGACAGAGAGATAGGAGAGAGTAGAGAGACAGAGAGATAGGAGAGAGTAGAGAGACAGAGAGATAGGAGAGAGTAGAGAGACAGAGAGATAGGAGAGAGTAGAGAGACAGAGAGATAGGAGAGAGTAGAGAGACAGAGAGATAGGAGAGAGTAGAGAGACAGAGAGATAGGAGAGAGTAGAGAGACAGAGAGATAGGAGAGAGTAGAGAGACAGAGAGATAGGAGAGAGTAGAGAGACAGAGAGATAGGAGAGAGTAGAGAGACAGAGAGATAGGAGAGAGTAGAGAGACAGAGAGATAGGAGAGAGTAGAGAGACAGAGAGATAGGAGAGAGTAGAGAGACAGAGAGATAGGAGAGAGTAGAGAGACAGAGAGATAGGAGAGAGTAGAGAGACAGAGAGATAGGAGAGAGTAGAGAGACAGAGAGATAGGAGAGAGTAGAGAGACAGAGAGATAGGAGAGAGTAGAGAGACAGAGAGATAGGAGAGAGTAGAGAGACAGAGAGATAGGAGAGAGTAGAGAGACAGAGAGATAGGAGAGAGTAGAGAGACAGAGAGATAGGAGAGAGTAGAGAGACAGAGAGATAGGAGAGAGTAGAGAGACAGAGAGATAGGAGAGAGTAGAGAGACAGAGAGATAGGAGAGAGTAGAGAGACAGAGAGATAGGAGAGAGTAGAGAGACAGAGAGATAGGAGAGAGTAGAGAGACAGAGAGATAGGAGAGAGTAGAGAGACAGAGAGATAGGAGAGAGTAGAGAGACAGAGAGATAGGAGAGAGTAGAGAGACAGAGAGATAGGAGAGAGTAGAGACAGAGAGATAGGAGAGAGTTAGAGAGACAGAGAGATAGGAGAGAGTAGAGAGACAGAGAGATAGGAGAGAGTAGAGAGACAGAGAGATAGGAGAGAGTAGAGAGACAGAGAGATAGGAGAGAGTAGAGAGACAGAGAGATAGGAGAGAGTAGAGACAGAGAGATAGGAGAGAGTTAGAGAGACAGAGAGATAGGAGAGAGTAGAGAGACAGAGAGATAGGAGAGAGTAGAGAGACAGAGAGATAGGAGAGAGTAGAGAGACAGAGAGATAGGAGAGAGTAGAGACAGAGAGATAGGAGAGAGTTAGAGAGACAGAGAGATAGGAGAGAGTAGAGAGACAGAGAGATAGGAGAGAGTAGAGAGACAGAGAGATAGGAGAGAGTAGAGAGACAGAGAGATAGGAGAGAGTAGAGAGACAGAGAGATAGGAGAGAGTAGAGAGACAGAGAGATAGGAGAGAGTAGAGAGACAGAGAGATAGGAGAGAGTAGAGAGACAGAGAGATAGGAGAGAGTAGAGAGACAGAGAGATAGGAGAGAGTAGAGAGACAGAGAGATAGGAGAGAGTTAGAGAGACAGAGAGATAGGAGAGAGTAGAGAGACAGAGAGATAGGAGAGAGTAGAGAGACAGAGAGATAGGAGAGAGTAGAGAGACAGAGAGATAGGAGAGAGTAGAGAGACAGAGAGATAGGAGAGAGTAGAGAGACAGAGAGATAGGAGAGAGTAGAGAGACAGAGAGATAGGAGAGAGTTAGAGAGACAGAGAGATAGGAGAGAGTAGAGAGACAGAGAGATAGGAGAGAGTTAGAGAGACAGAGAGATAGGAGAGAGTAGAGAGAAAGAGAGATAGGAGAGAGTAGAGAGAAAGAGAGAGAGACCTGATGTTATGAACACTTAAAGGGACATTTCCCCGCTGCTCTATTTCACTCTACAAGTCCATGAATGTATTATTAACATATCATATGTGTCATAAACATTTAGGATTTCCTCACTACACGCAAATACGAGCGTTTCTGCATCTCACCGGTAGCAACGGGCCAGCTACATCGCCTGGTTGTAAGCAAACCACAATATCCAGAATTCATAGTGATTTCAGGATGTGTGAGAAATATAAAAATATCTGTTAGTAGCCAGCACTTTCAGCCAGAGGATTTCAAAACGGAACTGAAGTCTAAATTGGAGAAAAGGAGGTCTTAGTAAGGAGGGGATGGTGTGGGTGACCGACTGGTGTCTGTTGTGGATGGGTATTGTTTTAAGGTTAGTATGCATGATCTATTGACATGAGGGGGGGTGGATATGGTACCTTGTTAGAGTGTGTATTGATGGGGACAGAGTAGTAAATGTTGTCTAATCACTGACTAGTGTTTGTCCTACAGACTGATGCTGCTGCTGAGGACGATGACCTGGACACCAGCTTCAGTAGGACGGAGCCTGTAGACCCAATTGGATGAAAGCTTTCAGCCTGGAATAAGCCTCAAGCCCACAATACCAATACCCAATACCCTCTTTAGAAAACAAAATCCCCAATACACTAAACTGTCTACAAGTCAAGTGCTCCTCAATCTTTTCACACCCTTGCAGTCAGTTCTTTGGCATTGGGGGAGAGGGGCTGTCAGTATACTACTAGCCTAGTCACTCTATCGTTGGCAGTGCTTGTCTATAACTGGAGGTGCACAACAATAAATGACTAGACTGTCTACAAATCAAGCCCCCCTCAAACTTGTCCCATCTTTGCTAACAGCCCATATCAATGCCCCATTAGTGACTCTGAGTGGAACAAAACACATACCAGTCTAATGGGCCCTTTAGTGTTTACAGATGAACACGGTTTATTGTATGGTTACACATCCTCATGATCAGGCTTCATGTTCTACACATCCTCATGATCAGCCTTCATGTTCTACACATCCTCATGATCAGTCTTCATGTTCTACACATCCTCATGATCAGTCTTCATGTTCTACACATCCTCATGATCAGTCTTCATGTTCTACACATCCTTATGATCAGTCTTCATGTTCTACACATCCTCATGATCAGTCTTCATGTTCTACACATCCTCATGATCAGTCTTCATGTTCTACACATCCTCATGATCAGTCTTCATGTTCTACACATCCTCATGATCAGTCTTCATGTTCTACACATCCTCATGATCAGTCTTCATGTTCTACACATCCTCATGATCAGTCTTCATGTTCTACA
The DNA here is from genome assembly GCF_964263955.1 of Coregonus lavaretus. NCBI lineage: Eukaryota > Metazoa > Chordata > Actinopteri > Salmoniformes > Salmonidae > Coregonus > Coregonus lavaretus. Next base: position 313,447 of record NW_028165529.1, on the reverse strand, counting down.
CATCCTCATGATCAGTCTTCATGTTCTACACATCCTCATGATCAGTCTTCATGTTCTACACATCCTCATGATCAGTCTTCATGTTCTACACATCCTCATGATCAGTCTTCATGTTCTACACATCCTCATGATCAGTCTTCATGTTCTACACATCCTCATGATCAGTCTTCATGTTCTACACATCCTCATGATCAGTCTTCATGTTCTACACATCCTCATGATCAGTCTTCATGTTCTACACATCCTCATGATCAGTCTTCATGTTCTACACATCCTCATGATCAGTCTTCATGTTCTACACATCCTCATGATCAGTCTACATGTTCTACACATCCTCATGACCAGTCTTCATGTTCTACACATCCTCGTGATCAGTCTTCATGTTCTACACATCCTCATGATCAGTCTTCATGTTCTACACATCCTCGTGATCAGTCTTCATGTTCTACACATCCTCATGATCAGTCTTCATGTTCTACACATCCTCATGATCAGTCTTCATGTTCTACACATCCTCATGATCAGTTTTCATGTTCTACACATCCTCATGATCAGTCTTCATGTTCTACACATCCTCATGATCAGTCTTCATGTTCTACACATCCTCATGATCAGTCTTCATGTTCTACACATCCTCATGATCAGTCTTCAGGTTTTACACATCGTCATGATCAGTCTTCATGTTCTACACATCCTCATGATCAGTCTTCATGTTCTACACATCCTCATGATCAGTCTTCATGTTCTACACATCCTCATGATCAGTCTTCATGTTCTACACATCCTCATGATCAGTCTTCAGGTTTTACACATCGTCATGATCAGTCTTCATGTTCTACACATCGTCATGATCGGTCTTCATGTCTTTCCAGGAGACTTGCAGTACAAACAAATCAAGGAGCCAGAGTCACAGCCCCCCATCGCCACAGCGCCAAAACTTGCTAATCTAGCTGCCATTATTTAGATATCAGTTTTTTTACTGAACACTTATTTTTCTTAAAACTGGTTAAAGGCTTGTAAGCATGTCACTGTAAGGTCTACACCTGTTGTATACGGCGCATGTGACAAATAAATGTGACAAATAAAATGTGATTTGATTTGACTTCAACTTCTTGATCAATTCATTGTGATATTCATGAAATGTATTTGGATAAACTAGCTTCAGTCTTACTGCTAAAACAAATGATGCAGGGAGTTGGTAACATGTAAACATGTTCTAATAAAACTGTAGATTAGTCTGTCAATATGTCAAGTAAGTAGACATGGCTTGTATTCAAGACAAAGTTTATTTGCTCTGGAGACCGAGGTGAGTTTACACAGCAGTATGCAGGAGGTGAGTTTACACAGCAGTATGCCGGAGGTGAGTTTACACAGCAGTATGCCGGAGGTGAGTTTACACAGCAGTATGCAGGAGTTGATTTTACACAGCAGTATGCAGGGGGTGAGTTTACACAGCTGTATGCATGGGGTGAGTTTACACAGCAGTATGCCAGAGGTGAGTTTACACAGCAGTATGCAGGGGGTGAGTTTACACAGCAGTATGCTGGAGGTGAGTTTACACAGCAGTATGCAGGGGGTGAGTTTACACAGCAGTATGCTGGAGGTGAGTTTACACAGCAGTATGCAGGGGGTGAGTTTACACAGCAGTATGCAGGGGGTGAGTTTACACAGCAGTATGCCGGAGGTGAGTTTACACAGCAGTATGCCGGAGGTGAGTTTACACAGCAGTATGCAGGGGGTGAGTTTACACAGCAGTATGCCGGAGGTGAGTTTACACAGCAGTATGCAGGGGGTGAGTTTACACAGCAGTATGCAGGGGGTGAGTTTACACAGCAGTATGCAGGGGGTGAGTTTACACAGCAGTATGCTGGAGGTGAGTTTACACAGCAGTATGCAGGGGGTGAGTTTACACAGCAGTATGCAGGGGGTGAGTTTACACAGCAGTATGCAGGGGGTGAGTTTACACAGCAGTATGCAGGGGGTGAGTTTACACAGCAGTATGCAGGGGGTGAGTTTACACAGCAGTATGCTGGAGGTGAGTTTACACAGCAGTATGCAGGGGGTGAGTTTACACAGCAGTATGCAGGGGGTGAGTTTACACAGCAGTATGCAGGGGGTGAGTTTACACAGCAGTATGCAGGGGGTGAGTTTACACAGCAGTATGCTGGAGGTGAGTTTACACAGCAGTATGCAGGAACTGTTATGGCAATGTATGACCTACAGTACATTGGGAAAGTATTCAGACCCCATGACTTTTTCCACATTTTGGTATGTTACAGCCTTATTCTAAAATTGATATTACATTTACATAAGTATTCAGACCCTTTCATCAGACCAGATAATCTTGTTTCTCATGGTCTGGTAGTCTTTAGGTGCCTTTTGGCAAACTCCAAGCGGGCTGTCATGTGCCTTTTACTGAGGAGTGGCTTCCATCTGGCCACTCTACCATAAAGGCCTGATTGGTGGAGTGCTGCAGAGATGGTTGTCCTTCTGGAAGGTTCTCCCATCTCCACAGAGGAACTCTGGATCTCTGTCAGAGTGACCATCGGGTTCTTGGTCACCTCCCTGACCAAGGCTCACCTTCCCCGATTGCTCACTTTTGGCCGGGCGGCCAGTTCTAGGAAGAGTCTTGGTGGTTCCAAACTTCTTCCATTTAAGAATGATGGACATGCACTGTCAACTGTGGGACCTTATATAGACATGTGTGTCCCTTTCCAAATCATGTCCAATCAACTGAATTTACCACAGGTGGACTCCAATCAAGTTGTAGAAACATCTCAAGGATGATCAATGGAAACAGGATGCACCTGAGCTCCATTTCGAGTCTCATAGCAAAGGGTCTGAATACTTATGTAAATAAGGTATTTCTGTTTTTATTTGTAATACATTTGCAAAAATTTATAAAAACCTGTTTTCACTTTGTCATTATGGGGTATTGTGTGTAGATTGCTCAGGATATAAAATAAATAATCAATTTTAGAATAAGGCTGTAACGTAACAAAATGTGGGAAAAGTCAAGGGGTCTAAATACTTCCAAAGGCACTGTATATACAGTAAAATAAAATATACTACTAATGCCTATAATAAAAACTACAGTTCTACAAAGGGAATACTTGCATATGGTGTGTTTGGGTGGTGCGGTGAGGTGTTCGGAGTCATTTTGATAAAAGGGGAGATTGTTGTTATGGGACCTTTCACATCTCCTCTTGAGCGTCATCAACTTCTTTGTATACAAGCGGTATAGTCTGAGAGAAAATAAAACAATACAGCTATAGTGCATTATGGCCAAACAGTTCTATTTTGGTTTCATCAGACCAGAGGACATTTCTCCAAAAAGTACCATCTTTGTCCACATGTGCAGTTGCAAACCGTAGTCTGGCTTTTTTATGGCGGTTTTGGAGCAGTGGCTTCTTCCTTGCTGAGCGGCCTTTCAGGTTATGTCGATATAGGACTCGTTTTACTGTGGATATAGATACTTTTGTACCTGTTTCCTCCAGCATCTTCACAAGGTCCTTTGCTGTTGTTCTGGGATTGATTTGCACTTTTCGCACCAAAGTACGTTCATCTCTTGGAGACAGAACACGTCTCCTTCCTGAGCGGTATGACGGCTGTGTGGTCCCATGGTGTTTATACTTGCGTCCTATTGTTTGTACAGATGAACGTGGTACCTTCAGGCGTTTGGAAATTGCTCCCAAGGATGAACCAGACTTGTGGAGGTCTAAAAAAAAAATTCTGAGGTCTTGGCTGATTTCTTTTGATTTCCCCATGATGTCAAGCAAAGAGGCACTGAGTTTGAAGGTAGGCCTTGAAATACATCCACAGGTACACCTCCAATTGACTCAAATTATGTCAATTAGCCTATTAAAAGCTTCTAAAGCCATGACATCATTTTCTGGAATTTTCCAAGCTGTTTAAAGGCACAGTGAAATTAGTGTATGTAAACTTCTGACCCACTGGAATTGTGATACAGTGAATTATAAGTGAAATAATCTGTCTGTAAACAATTGCTGGCACAAAGTTAGTTAACAATACATTTGTGGAGTGGTTGAAAAACAAGTTTTAATAACTCCAACCTAAGTGTATGTAAACTTCCGACTTCAACTGTAGCTGTTCTGTCCTGCCGATGCACAGAAAACCCAGGCAAATGTATATTATCCATGTCGTCGTTCAGCCACGACTCGATGAAACATAAGATATTACAGTTTTTAATGTCCCGTTGGTAGGATAGTCTCGAATGGAGATCATCCAGCTTATTCTCCAGTGATTGCACATTGGCCAATAGGACGGATGGTAGAGGCTCGCCGACAAATTCTCACAAGGCACTCGGATCTGTATCTGGACCTGTATCGCCGGCTCTCGGATCTGTATCTGGACCTGTATCGCCGGCTCTCGGATCTGTATCTGGACCTGTATCGCCGGCTCTCGGATCTGTATCTGGACCTGTATCGCCGGCTCTCGGATCTGTATCTGGACCTGTATCGCCGGCTCTCGGATCTGTATCTGGACCTGTATCGCCGGCTCTCGGATCTGTATCTGGACCTGTATCGCCGGCTCTCGGATCTGTATCTGGACCTGTATCGCCGGCTCTCGGATCTGTATCTGGACCTGTATCGCCGGCTCTCGGATCTGTATCTGGACCTGTATCGCCGGCTCTCGGATCTGTATCTGGACCTGTATCGCCGGCTCTCGGATCTGTATCTGGACCTGTATCGCCGGCTCTCGGATCTGTATCTGGACCTGTATCGCCGGCTCTCGGATCTGTATCTGGACCTGTATCGCCGGCTCTCGGATCTGTATCTGGACCTGTATCGCCGGCTCTCGGATCTGTATCTGGACCTGTATCGCCGGCTCTCGGATCTGTATCTGGACCTGTATCGCCGGCTCTCGGATCTGTATCTGGACCTGTATCGCCGGCTCTCGGATCTGTATCTGGACCTGTATCGCCGGCTCTCGGATCTGTATCTGGACCTGTATCGCCGGCTCTCGGATCTGTATCTGGACCTGTATCGCCGGCTCTCGGATCTGTATCTGGACCTGTATCGCCGGCTCTCGGATCTGTATCTGGACCTGTATCGCCGGCTCTCGGATCTGTATCTGGACCTGTATCGCCGGCTCTCGGATCTGTATCTGGACCTGTATCGCCGGCTCTCGGATCTGTATCTGGACCTGTATCGCCGGCTCTCGGATCTGTATCTGGACCTGTATCGCCGGCTCTCGGATCTGTATCTGGACCTGTATCGCCGGCTCTTTTTCATGTGAATGACATAAAACGTCCCGTCAGGCTGTAGTCTTTACAGAGCCAGGGGAAATGAGTAAACCTAGATATCCGCCAATGTCCTGGAAGATAGGAACATCGTTGAACAAGGACAACTATATCTACACGCGTGATCGTGCAATCAGCAAAACACAAAGGTCACAATAATTGCTACAAAACATGACAATTTTTAGAAGAGACAGAAGGCTCAATCAACCAATGACGTAATCGGTTGAACTCTCCCAGCACGAAAATTAAACAATACAGCTATAGTGCATAATTATGTCTGAAACACCCTCTCATCACTCATCATTATGTAGGGAGACTGGAACACCTGTCATCACTTATAATTATGGAGGGAGACTGGAACACCTCTCATCACTTATAATTATGTAGGGAGACTGGAACACCTCTCATCACTTATAATTATGTAGGGAGACTGGAACACCCTCTCATCACTTATAATTATGTATGGAGACTGGAACACCTCTCATCACTTATAATTATGTAGGGAGACTGGAACACCTGTCATCACTTATAATTATGTAGGGAGACTGGAACACCTGTCATCACTCATAATTATGGAGGGAGACTGGAACACCTCTCATCACTTATAATTATGTATGGAGACTGGAACACCCTCTCATCACTTATAATTATGGAGGGAGACTGGAACACCCTCTCATCACTTATAATTATGTAGGGAGACTGGAACACCTGTCATCACTTATAATTATGGAGGGAGACTGGAACACCTGTCATCACTTATAATTATGGAGGGAGACTGGAACACCCTCTCATCACTTATAATTATGGAGGGAGACTGGAACACCCTCTCATCACTTATAATTATGTAGGGAGACTGGAACACCCTCTCATCACTTATAATTATGTATGGAGACTGGAACACCTCTCATCATTATAATTATGGAGGGAGACTGGAACACCTGTCATCACTTATAATTATGTAGGGAGACTGGAACACCCTCTCATCACTTATAATTATGGAGGGAGACTGGAACGCCCTCTCATCACTTATAATTATGGAGGGAGACTGGAACACCTGTCATCACTTATAATTATGTAGGGAGACTGGAACACCTCTCATCACTTATAATTATGGAGGGAGACTGGAACACCTGTCATCACTTATAATTATGGAGGGAGACTGGAACACCTGTCATCACTTATAATTATGTAGGGAGACTGGAACACCTGTCATCACTTATAATTATGTAGGGAGACTGGAACACCTGTCATCACTTATAATTATGTAGGGAGACTGGAACACCTCTCATCACTTATAATTATGGAGGGAGACTGGAACACCTGTCATCACTCATAATTATGTAGGGAGACTGGAACACCTGTCATCACTTATAATTATGTAGGGAGACTGGAACACCTGTCATCACTTATAATTATGTAGGGAGACTGGAACACCTGTCATCACTTATAATTATGCAGGGAGACTGGAACACCTGTCATCACTTATAATTATGTAGGGAGACTGGAACACCTGTCATCACTTATAATTATGGAGGGAGACTGGAACACCTGTCATCACTTATAATTATGGAGGGAGACTGGAACACCTGTCATCACTTATAATTATGTAGGGAGACTGGAACACCTGTCATCACTTATAATTATGTAGGGAGACTGGAACACCTGTCATCACTTATAATTATGTAGGGAGACTGGAACACCTCTCATCACTTATAATTATGGAGGGAGACTGGAACACCTGTCATCACTCATAATTATGTAGGGAGACTGGAACACCTGTCATCACTTATAATTATGTAGGGAGACTGGAACACCTGTCATCACTTATAATTATGTATGGAGACTGGAACACCTCTCATCACTTATAATTATGTAGGGAGACTGGAACACCTGTCATCACTTATAATTATGTAGGGAGACTGGAACACCCTCTCATCATTATAATTATGTAGGGAGACTGGAACACCCTCTCATCACTTATAATTATGTAGGGAGACTGGAACACCTGTCATCACTTATAATTATGTATGGAGACTGGAACACCTCTCATCACTTATAATTATGGAGGGAGACTGGAACACCCTCTCATCACTTATAATTATGTAGGGAGACTGGAACACCTGTCATCACTTATAATTATGGAGGGAGACTGGAACACCCTCTCATCACTTATAATTATGTATGGAGACTGGAACACCTCTCATCACTTATAATTATGTAGGGAGACTGGAACACCTCTCATCATTATAATTATGTAGGGAGACTGGAACACCTCTCATCATTATAATTATGTAGGGAGACTGGAACACCTGTCATCACTTATAATTATGGAGGGAGACTGGAACACCCTCTCATCACTTATAATTATGGAGGGAGACTGGAACACCTGTCATCACTTATAATTATGTAGGGAGACTGGAACACCTCTCATCATTATAATTATGTAGGGAGACTGGAACACCTCTCATCACTTATAATTATGTAGGGAGACTGGAACACCTCTCATCACTTATAATTATGGAGGGAGACTGGAACACCCTCTCATCACTTATAATTATGTATGGAGACTGGAACACCTCTCATCACTTATAATTATGGAGGGAGACTGGAACACCCTCTCATCACTTATAATTATGTAGGGAGACTGGAACACCTCTCATCACTTATAATTATGTAGGGAGACTGGAACACCTGTCATCACTTATAATTATGGAGGGAGACTGGAACACCCTCTCATCACTTATAATTATGTATGGAGACTGGAACACCTCTCATCACTTATAATTATGTAGGGAGACTGGAACACCTGTCATCACTTATAATTATGTAGGGAGACTGGAACACCTCTCATCACTTATAATTATGTAGGGAGACTGGAACACCTGTCATCACTTATAATTATGTAGGGAGACTGGAACACCCTCTCATCACTTATAATTATGTAGGGAGACTGGAACACCTGTCATCACTTATAATTATGGAGGGAGACTGGAACACCCTCTCATCACTTATAATTATGTATGGAGACTGGAACACCTCTCATCACTTATAATTATGTAGGGAGACTGGAACACCTCTCATCATTATAATTATGTAGGGAGACTGGAACACCTCTCATCATTATAATTATGTAGGGAGACTGGAACACCTGTCATCACTTATAATTATGGAGGGAGACTGGAACACCCTCTCATCACTTATAATTATGGAGGGAGACTGGAACACCTGTCATCACTTATAATTATGTAGGGAGACTGGAACACCTCTCATCATTATAATTATGTAGGGAGACTGGAACACCTCTCATCACTTATAATTATGTAGGGAGACTGGAACACCTCTCATCACTTATAATTATGGAGGGAGACTGGAACACCCTCTCATCACTTATAATTATGTATGGAGACTGGAACACCTCTCATCACTTATAATTATGTAGGGAGACTGGAACACCCTCTCATCACTTATAATTATGTATGGAGACTGGAACACCTCTCATCACTTATAATTATGGAGGGAGACTGGAACACCTGTCATCACTTATAATTATGTAGGGAGACTGGAACACCTGTCATCACTTATAATTATGTAGGGAGACTGGAACACCCTCTCATCATTATAATTATGTAGGGAGACTGGAACACCTGTCATCACTTATAATTATGTAGAGAGACTGGAACACCCTCTCATCACTTATAATTATGTATGGAGACTGGAACACCCTCTCATCATTATAATTATGTAGGGAGACTGGAACACCCTCTCATCACTTATAATTATGTAGGGAGACTGGAACACCTCTCATCACTTATAATTATGTAGGGAGACTGGAACACCTCTCATCACTTATAATTATGGAGGGAGACTGGAACACCCTCTCATCATTATAATTATGGAGGGAGACTGGAACACCTGTCATCACTTATAATTATGGAGGGAGACTGGAACACCTCTCATCACTTATAATTATGGAGGGAGACTGGAACACCTCTCATCACTTATAATTATGGAGGGAGAATGGAACACCCTCTCATCACTTATAATTATGGAGGGAGACTGGAACACCCTCTCATCATTATAATTATGGAGGGAGACTGGAACACCTGTCATCACTTATAATTATGGAGGGAGACTGGAACACCTGTCATCACTTATAATTATGTAGGGAGACTGGAACACCTCTCATCACTTATAATTATGTAGGGAGACTGGAACACCCTCTCATCACTTATAATTATGGAGGGAGACTGGAACACCCTCTCATCACTTATAATTATGCAGGGAGACTGGAACACCCTCTCATCACTTATAATTATGGAGGGAGACTGGAACACCTCTCATCATTATAATTATGTAGGGAGACTGGAACACCTCTCATCATTATAATTATGTAGGGAGACTGGAACACCTCTCATCACTTATAATTATGTAGGGAGACTGGAACACCTCTCATCACTTATAATTATGGAGGGAGACTGGAACACCCTCTCATCATTATAATTATGGAGGGAGACTGGAACACCTGTCATCACTTATAATTATGGAGGGAGACTGGAACACCTCTCATCACTTATAATTATGGAGGGAGACTGGAACACCTCTCATCACTTATAATTATGGAGGGAGAATGGAACACCCTCTCATCACTTATAATTATGGAGGGAGACTGGAACACCTCTCATCACTTATAATTATGGAGGGAGAATGGAACACCCTCTCATCACTTATAATTATGGAGGGAGACTGGAACACCTGTCATCACTTATAATTATGTAGGGAGACTGGAACACCCTCTCATCACTTATAATTATGTAGGGAGACTGGAACACCTGTCATCACTTATAATTATGTAGAGAGACTGGAACACCTCTCATCACTTATAATTATGTATGGAGACTGGAACACCTCTCATCACTTATAATTATGTAGGGAGACTGGAACACCTGTCATCACTTATAATTATGTAGGGAGACTGGAACACCTCTCATCACTTATAATTATGTAGGGAGACTGGAACACCCTCTCATCACTTATAATTATGTATGGAGACTGGAACACCTCTCATCACTTATAATTATGTAGGGAGACTGGAACACCTCTCATCATTATAATTATGTAGGGAGACTGGAACACCTGTCATCACTTATAATTATGTAGGGAGACTGGAACACCTCTCATCACTTATAATTATGTAGGGAGACTGGAACACCTCTCATCACTTATAATTATGTAGAGAGACTGGAACACCTCTCATCACTTATAATTATGTATGGAGACTGGAACACCTCTCATCACTTATAATTATGTAGGGAGACTGGAACACCTGTCATCACTTATAATTATGTAGGGAGACTGGAACACCTCTCATCACTTATAATTATGTAGGGAGACTGGAACACCCTCTCATCACTTATAATTATGTATGGAGACTGGAACACCTCTCATCACTTATAATTATGTAGGGAGACTGGAACACCTCTCATCATTATAATTATGTAGGGAGACTGGAACACCTGTCATCACTTATAATTATGTAGGGAGACTGGAACACCTCTCATCACTTATAATTATGTATGGAGACTGGAACACCTCTCATCACTTATAATTATGTAGGGAGACTGGAACACCTGTCATCACTTATAATTATGTAGGGAGACTGGAACACCTCTCATCATTATAATTATGTAGGGAGACTGGAACACCTCTCATCACTTATAATTATGTAGGGAGACTGGAACACCTCTCATCACTTATAATTATGTAGGGAGACTGGAACACCCTCTCATCACTTATAATTATGTATGGAGACTGGAACACCTGTCATCACTTATAATTATGTAGGGAGACTGGAACACCTCTCATCACTTATAATTATGTAGGGAGACTGGAACACCCTCTCATCATTATAATTATGTAGGGAGACTGGAACACCTGTCATCACTTATAATTATGGAGGGAGACTGGAACACCCTCTCATCACTTATAATTATGGAGGGAGAATGGAACACCTCTCATCACTTATAATTATGGAGGGAGACTGGAACACCTCTCATCATTATAATTATGTAGGGAGACTGGAACACCTGTCATCACTTATAATTATGTAGGGAGACTGGAACACCTCTCATCACTTATAATTATGTAGGGAGACTGGAACACCTCTCATCACTTATAATTATGGAGGGAGACTGGAACACCTGTCATCACTTATAATTATGTAGGGAGACTGGAACACCTCTCATCACTTATAATTATGTAGGGAGACTGGAACACCTCTCATCACTTATAATTATGGAGGGAGACTGGAACACCCTCTCATCACTTATAATTATGTGATGAGCGGTTGCTGATAATGGGCCTCTGTACGCCTATGTAGATATTCCATTACAAAATCAGCCGTTTCCAGCTACAATAGCCATTTACAAAATTAACAATGTCTACACTGTATTTCTGATTAATTTGATGTTATTTTAATGGACAAAAAAATTGCTTTTCTTTCGAAAACAAGGAAATGTCTAAGTGACCCCAAACCTTTGAACGGTAGTGTATATTACTCGCTGACTCAGCTAGCCTTGCTTGGCAGGTGGAAGACATTTCCTGGTGTCCTGTGTAACTGCAGTTAAGAAAGATAAGTAGGCATAGTTTATGTCCAAAAATGGCACCCTATTCCCTATAAAGTGCACTACTTTACCAGAACCTAAAGGTCATGGTGGAGAATGAGCTGTCATCCTGACAGAGCCAGGGTTGAGACAAACAGATCGGGAGAAATAAAGTAGAAACGTTTCTGCTCCCCAGAAACAGAAGAGAAGAAATAGAACTAGAAGGCCTCTTCAATTAGACTCATGCCTGAATCCTAGCAGTAAAGAACTTAGAAGGCCTCTTCAATTAGATACATGCCTGAATCCTAGCAGGAATTAGGGGTTGAGAATAGCGGAGCGGAGTTTGGCAGTATGAGGTAGAAACACAAATCAGTCAAACGTTGTCTCCGCTACAGATTTCAGACACCAAAGTGAACAGGGAGGTCATATCTGTTACTCCCACTCCATTCTCTTGTGGCTTTAAAATTACTGGTTGGAAACAGGACTTAAGTTTAGCACAAAGTACATGTGGAGTGGAGCAGTGGTGGTGCAACAGAGGGACTTGTTGAGTTAGTGAATCTGGAAACAAAGAACCTCTCCAAAGAATGTAAAACCAAGATTATGGTCTTGTTCATTTCACCAGCCACTTCTAAACCTCATAGCAGTATTTCACCAGACACTTCTATACCTCGTAGCAGTGTTTCAAGTGTTAATATTAATCGTCTTTGGGATTTCATTGGGAATGCATTTTCATGGAAAAGTTTTCCCAAAAGTAGTTACACCAAAGTCAATCTATTAACCAATCAGCAAATCCCCTTCTTATCTACATGTCTCTCTCAATTCAAATCAATTTAAGGGCTTTATTGTCCTGGGAAACACGTGTTAACATTGCCAAATCAAGTGAAATAGATCATGAACAAAAGTGAAATAAACAATAAAAGATGTACAGTAAACATTACACTCACAAAAGTTCCAAAAGAATAAAGACATTTCAAATGTCATATTATGTCTATATACAGTGTTGTAACGATGTGCAAATAGTTCAAGTACAGCTCAATTTCCACCTCATTTTGTGGGCAGTGTGCACATAGCCTGTCTTCTCTTGTCTTCTCTTGAGAGCCAGGTCTGCCTACAGCGGCCTTTCTCAATAGCAAGGCTATGCTCACTGAGTCTGTATATAGTCAAAGCTTTCCTTAAGTTTGGGTCAGTCACAGTGGTCAGTAATTATGCCACTGTGTACTCTCTGTTTAGGTCCAAATAGCATTCTAGTTTGCTCAGTTTTTTGTTAATTCTTTCCAATTTGTCAAGTAATTATCTTTATGTTTTCCCATGATTTGGTTGGGTCTAATTGTGTTGCTGTCCTGGGGCTCTGTGGGGTCTGTTTGTGTTTGTGAACAGAGCCCCAAACCAGCTTGCATAAGGGACTCTTCTCCAGGTTCATCTCTCTGTAGGTGATGGCTTTGTTATGGAAGTTTTGGGAATCACGTTTTTTTTTAGGTGGATTTTAACAATTAGAAGGTATCAGCCTAATTCTGCACTGCATGCATTATTTGGTGTTTTACGTTGTACACTGAGGATATTTTTGCATAATTCTGCATGCAGATTGTCAATTTGGTGTTTGTCCCATTCTGTGAATTATTGGTTGGTGAGCGGACCCCAGACCTCACAACCATTAAGGGCAATGGGTTCTATAACTGATTCAAGTATTTTTAGCCAGATCCTAATTGGTATATCAAATTGTATGTTCCTTTTGATGGCATAGAAGGCCCTTCTTGTCTCTCAGATCGTTCAAAGCTTTGTGGAAGTTACCTGTGGTGCTGATGTTTAGGCCAAAGAATGTATAGTATAGTATTTTGGGTGCTTTAGGGCAACGGTGTCTAGATGGAATTTGTATTTGTGGTCCTGGCAACTGACCATTTTTGGAACATCAATATTTTTGTCATACCGAGATTTACTGTCAGGGCCCAGGTCTGACAGAACCTGTGCAGAAGATCTAGGTGCTGCTGTAGGCCGTCCTTGGTTGGTGATCATCAGCAAACAGAAGACATTTGACTTCAGGTTCTAGTAGGGTGAGGCCGGGTGCTGCAGACTGTTCGAGTGCCCTTGCAAATTCGTTGATATATATGTTGAAGAGGGTACGAGTCCGCTGTTAATGATAATGCAGAGGATTTTCCCAAGGTTGCTGTTGACGCATCCACTTTTGTGGATTGGATTGATCAGTCCTTGGTTCCAAATATTGGGGAAGATGCCAGAGCTAAGTATGATGTTAAAGAGTTTAAGTATAGCCAATTGGAATTTGTGGTCTGTATATTTTATCATTTCATTTAGGTTACCATCAACACTGTGCAGGCCTTTTTTGGTTGGAGGGTTTGTATTTTGTCCTGTAGTTCATTCAATGTAATTGGAGAATCCAGTGGGTTTTGGTAGTCTTTAATAGTTGATTCTAAGATTTGTATTTGATCATGTTTTTGCTGTTTGTTCTTTGTTATAGGGCTAAAAAGATTGGAGAAGTGGTTAATCCATACATCTCCATTTTTGATAGATAACTCTGTGTTGATTGTTTAGTGGGTTTTTTTACACAGTACCACTCAAAAGTTGGGACACACCCACTCCAGGGTTTTTCTTTATTTTTACTATTTTCTACATTGTAGAATAATAGTGAAGACATCCAAACTATGACATAACACACATGGAATCATGTAGTACCCGAAAAAGTGTTAAACAAATCAAAATATATTTTATATTTGAGATTCTTCAAAGTAGCCACCCTTTGCCTTGATGACAACATTGCACACTCTTGGCATTCTCTCAACCAACTTCACCTGGAATGCTTTTCCAACAGTCTTGAAGGAGTTCCCACATATAATGAGCACTTGTTGGCTGCTTTTCCTTCACTCTGCGGTCCGACTCATCCCAAACCATCGCAATTTGGTTGAGGTCGGGTGATTGTGGAGGCCAGGTCATCTGATGCAGCACTCCATCACTCTCCTTGGTCAAATAGCCCTTACACAGCCTGGAGGTGTGTTTTGGGTCATTGTCCTGTTGAAAACAAATGATAGTCCCACTAAGCGCAAACCAGATGGGATGGCGTATCGCTGCAGAATGCTGTGGTAGCCATGCTGGTTAAGTGTGCCTTGAATTCTAAATAAATCACAGACAGTATCACCAGCAAATCACCCCCACACCATCACACCTCCTTCTCCATGCTTCACTGTAGGAACGGCCCATGCAGAGATTATCCGTTCACCTACACCGCGTCTCACAAAGACACGGCAGTTGGAACCAAAAATCTCAAATTTAGACTCTTCAGACCAAAGGACAGATTTCCACTGATCTATTGTCCATTGCTCGTGTTTCTTGGCCCAAGCAAGTCTCTTTTTCTTATTGGTGTCCTTTAGTGGTGGTTTCTTTGCAGCAATTCGACCATGAAGGCCTGATTCACGCAGTCTCCTCTGAACAGTTGATGTTGAGATGTGTCTGTTACTTGAACTCTGTGAAGCATTTACAGTGGCTTGCAAAAGTATTCACCCCCTTTGGCATTTTTCCTATTTTGTTGCCTTACAACCTGGAATTAAAATGGATTTTTGGGGGATTTGTATAATTTGATTTACACAACATGCCTACCACTTTGAAGATGCAAAATATTTTTTATTGTGAAACAAACAAGAAATAAGACAAAAAAACAGAAAACATGAGCGTGCATAACTATTCACCCTTTTTTTTTTTTTTGCTTAAGGTCATTGTCCTGCTGGAAGGTGAACCTCCGTCCCAGTCTCAAATCTCTGGAAGACTGAAACAGGTTTCCCTCAAGAATTTCCCTGTATTTAGCGCCATCCATCATTCCTTCAATTCTGACCAGTTTCCCAGTCCCTGCGATGAAAAACATCCCAACAGCATTATGCTGCCACCACCATGCTTCACTGTGGGGATGGTGTTCTTGGGGTTTGCGCCAGACATATCGTTTACCTTGATGGCCAGAAAGCTCAATTTTAGTCTCATCTGACCAGAGTACCTTCTTCCATATGTTTGGGGAGTCTCCCACATGCCTTTTGGCGAACACCAAATGTCTTTGCTTATTTTTTTCTTTAAGCAATGGCTTTTTTCTGGCCACTCTTCCGTAAAGCCCAACTCTGTGGAGTGTACGGCTTAAAGTGGTCATATGGACAGATACTCCAATCTCCACTGTGGAGCTTTGCAGCTCCTTCAGGGTTATCTTTGGTCTCTTTGTTGCCTCTCTGATTAATGCCCTCCTTGCCTGGTCTGTGGGTTTTGGTGGGCGGGCCTCTCTTGGCAGGTTTGTTGTGGTGCCATATTCTTTACATTTTTGAATAATGTATTTAATGGTGCTCCGTGGATGTTCAACGTTTCGGATATTTTTAACCGTACTGTGATGTTTTACAAAAGTTCTGAACTTTTCTATTCTCATTGCTTCTACAGATTGTGAATTAAAAATAAACATTTTTGCTAAAAGTATTTTTATATTATTGATCGATTGACTATGACTTTTCAGATCACCCAATAATGCTATCTGCAAGGTTAGCTCCAGGTAAATATTGCAATCCTTTTGCCATTCCTGGACCTGTGTCCAAAAACAAGCTACAAATGGACAGAACCAGATATTTTTGAAACAAGTTATTTTTTTCATTTCACTTCACCAATTTGGACTATTTTGTGTATGTCCATTACATGAAATCCAAATAAAAATCAATTTAAATGTCACGATCGTTAGACTGAGTAGACCAAGGCGCAGCGTGATGAGCAAACATATTTTATTATCTTTAGTGATAATAATAACAAAACAACAAACGATAACGACACGTGAAGTCCTAGGTTTAACACAACCAACACGGAACAAACCAAACGGAACAAGATCCCACAACTATTGTGGGAAAACAGCCTGTATAAATATGGCTCCCAATCAGAGACAACCAGCAACAGCTGACACTCGTTGCCTCTGATTGGGAACCACTCTGGCCAACATAGAAATAGAACACATAGAACTAAAACACAGAAACACAAACACATAGAATCTACACACCCTGGCTCAACATATAGAGTCCCCAGAGCCAGGGTGTGACATTAAATTACAGGTTGTAATGCAACAAAATAGGAGAAACGCCATGGGGGATGAATACTTTTGCAAGGCACTGTATTTGGGCTGCAATTTCTGAGGCTGGTAACTCTAATCAACTTATCCTTTGCAGCAGAGGTAACTCTGGGTCTTCCTTCTGTGGTGGTCCTCATGAGAGCCAATTTCATCATAGCGCTTGATGGTTTTTGCGACTGCGCTTTAAGAAACTTTCAAAGTTCTTGACATTTTCCAGATTGACTGACCTTCATGTCTTAAAGTAATGATGGACTGTCATTTCTCTTTGCTTATTTGAGCTGTTCTTGCCATAATATGGACTTGGTCTTTTACCAAATAGGGCTATCTTCTGTATACCAACCCTACCTTGTCACAACACAACTGATTAGCTCAAATGCATTAAGAAGGAAAGAAATTCCACAAATTAACTTTTAACAAGACACATCTGTTCATTTAAATGCATTCCAGGTGACTACCTCACAAAGCTGGTTGAGAGAATGCCAAGAGTATGCAAAGCTGTCATCAAGGCAAAGGATGGCTACTTTGAAGAATCTCTAATATAAAATATTTGTTGATTTGTTTAAACCTTTTTTGGTTACTACATGATTACATATGTGCTATTTCATAGTAATGATGTCTTCACTATTATTCTACAATGTAGAAAATAGTAAAAATAAAGAAAAACCCTGGAATGAGTAGGTGTGTCCAAACTTTTGACTGGTACTGCATATATATATATATATATATATATATTTTTTTTTATGTATTTAAAATAAAAAATCAGAAATACCTTATTTGCGTAAGTATTCAGACCCTTTGCGATGAGACTCGAAATTGAGGTGCATCCTGTTTCCATTGATCATCCTCTAAATGTTTCTAAAAATTGATTAGAGTCCACCTGTGGTCAATTCAATTGATTTGACATGATTTGGAAAGGCACACACCTGTCTATATAAGGTCCCACAGTTGACAGTGCATGTCAGAGCAAAAACCAAGCCATGAGGTCGAAGGAATTGTCAGTAGAGCTCCGAGACAGGATTGTGTTGAGGCACAGATCTGGGGAAGGGTACCAGAACATTTCTGTAGCATTGGAGGTCCCCAAGAACACAGTGGCCACCATCATTCTTCAATGGAAGAAGTTTGGAACCACCAAGACTCTTCCTAGAGCTGGCTGCCCGGCCAAACTGAGCAATCGGGGGAGAAGGGCCTTGGTCAGGGAGGTGACCAAGAACCTGATGGTCACTCTGACAGAGCTCCAGAGTTCCTCTTTGGAGATGGGCGAACCTTCCAGAAGGACAACCATCTCTGTAGCACTCCACCAATCAGGCCTTTATGGTAGAGTGGCCAGACGGAAGCCACTCCTCAGTAAAAGGCACATGACAGCCCACTTGGAGTTTACCTAAAGGCACCCGAAGGACTCTCAGACCATGAGAAACAAGATTCTCTGGTTTGATGAAACCAAGATTGAACTCTTTGGCCTTAATGCCAAGCGTCACGTCTGGAGGAAACCTGGCACCATCCCTACGGTGAAGCATGGTGATGGCAGCATCATGCTGTGGGGATGTTTTTCAGTGGCAGAGACTGGGAGACTAGTCAGGATCGAGGGAAAGATGAACGGAGCAAAGTACAGAGAGATCCTTGATGAAAACCTGCTCCAGAGCGCTCAGGACCTCAGACTGGGGAGAAGGTTTACTTTCCAACAGGACAACTACCCTTAGCACACAGCCAAGACAACGAAGGAGTGGCTTCGGGACAAGTCCTTGAGTGGCTCAGCCAGAGCCAGACATCACTGGAGAGACTTGAAAATAGCTGTGCAGCGACGCAAATTATTTATTTAATTATTCGAAAAGTATGGAAATCAGCTCTTGTGCTGCCACTCCATAAGGGCGGGGATAGTAGTGATGTTAATAATTATCACCCCATTTCAAGACTTCCTTGTCTAGCTGAGAGTCTTGAATCCTTGGTAAATGTACAGCTTTGCTCTTTTTTTATCTGAGAAATGTATTTAGAATGTAAACCAATCAGGGTTTAGGCCTGGGCATAGCACTATTGCAGCAACCAATTTAGTTGTTAATGATCTTGTCAAAGCTTTAGACACTAAAATGAAATGTGCTACTTTGTTTGTGGACCTGTCAAAAGCGTTTGATGTTGTTGATCAGGCTATTTTATTGAATAAGTTGTCCTCGATAGGCCTGAGATCTGACACCTGTTCATGGTTTCATGATTATCTTAGTGACGGAACTCAGGCCATCGTGATTGATGGGGTGAAGTCTGCATTTCTTGATGTACATAAAGGTGTACATTTTGGGAGCTATTCTCTTCACTATTTATGTAAACACCATTGGTCAATCTGTTAACAATGTTAAACTTCTTCTATTTGCGAATGATACTATTATGAATGCTATTGACCCTACTTCTGATCTGGCTGTGTCAAAAATAGTCAGATTTTATAGCTATGCAGGGATCCCTTGCTGATTTAAAACTTGCGCCCAATACGGGCAAACAAAATACATGTTTTTAAACTCTCGTAAGAATGTTTCAGATGAACTACATGTTCACTCATTAGATTGTTCTCCAATTGAACGTGTTCCCGCATTTAAATAATTGGATTGACATAGATGTTATATTAAAAAAAAAACATATAGATCAGTGCATTCTGAAAGTATTCAGACCCCTTTACTTTTTCCACATTTTGTTACGTTACAGCCTTATTCTAAAATTGATTAAATTGTTTGTTTCTTCCCTCATCAATCTACACACAAAACAACATCCCATAATGACAAAGCAAAAACAGGTTTTCAGTAATGTTTTGAAAAATCGAAAAATTTAAGCAACGGAAATATGACATTTACATAAGTATTCAGACCCTTTACTCAGTACTTTGTTGAAGCACCTTTGGCAGCGATTACAGCCTCGAGTCTTCTTGGGTATGATGCTACAAGCTTGGCACAACTGTATTTGGAGAGTTTCTCCCATTCTTCTCTGCAGATCCTCTCAAGTTCTGTCAGGTTGGATGGGGAGCGTCGCTGTACAGCTATTTTCAGGTCCCTCCAGAGATGTTCGATCGGGTTCAAGTCCGGGCTCTCCTGCATTGTCTTGGCTGTGTGCTTAGGGTCGTTGTCCTGTTGGAACGTGAACCTTCGCCCCAGTCTGAGGTCCTGAGTGCTCTGGAGCAGGTTTTCATCAAGGATCTCTCTGTACTTTGCTCTGTTCATCTTTCCCTCGATCCTGACTAGTCTCCCAGTCCCTGCCACTGAAAAACATCCCCACAGCATGATGCTGCCATCACCATGCTTCACCGTACGGATGGTGCCAGGTTTCCTCCAGACATGACGCTTGGCATTCAGGCCAAAGAGTTCGATCTTGTTTCTCATGGTCTGAGAATCGTTTAGATGCCTTTTGGTAAACTCCAAGCGGGCTGTCATGTGCCTTTTACTGAGGAGTGGCTTCCATCTGGCAACTCTACCATAAAGGTCTGATTGGTGGAGTACTGCAGAGATTGTTGTCCTTCTGGAAGGTTCTCCCATCTCCACAGAGGAACTCTCGAGCTCTGTCAGAGTGACCATCGGGTTCTTGGTCAACTCCCTGACCAAGGCCCTTCTCCCCCGATTGCTCAGTTTGGCCGGGCAGCCAGCTCTAGGAAGAGTCTTGGTGGTTCCAAACTTCTTCCATTTTAGAATGATGTGACTGTGTGTGACTGTAGGCTGTGAGCTCAGTGTGACTGTAGGCTGTGAGCTCAGTGTGACTGTAGGCTGTGAGCTCTGTGTGACTGTAGGCTGTGAGCTCAGTGTGACTGTAGGCTGTGAGCTCAGTGTGACTGAGTGCGACGTTCCTTTAACAATAAAAACATAATTAGGCCTAACAGTGTTTTATTCTTAACAGGGATTTAATTACATTGTTTGTGGCTTTTGTACCAATTTAAATAAGAATAATTCCATAAAGCCTAGACTAAGCAGCAAATCATAACCAAATGTCTGTAACTACAGTCCTTTATATTGCCTCCTTCCCGCAACTCGACCCCTCCGTCCACCCGCCCGCGACCCAAAAAGATGATACCGTTGTATATCAACGATGTTTGGACAGGTCGATGGGACGATGTGTCATTTCAGACATCGCCCAACCCTACCAGAAGCTAAACGCTCCACGCCCTTTTATGAGCAGCAGGAGTTGTGACAGAGTCTGAGAAATGAGTTTCTGAAGCGAACCGGGAGCCATTTTGCATGTGTCTGTACTGTGGTGGGCTACTCTGTTGTTTTGGAAAGACCATAGCAGCACCAACAGTGGTGACCCGACACACTGGCCAGACAGAGTTTAACCCCAATGGTGAGAGAAAGAGAAAGAGAGAGAGGGGAGAGTTAGTGTGGGTGGAGGGTTAGTGTGGGTGGAGAGTTAGTGTGGGTGGAGAGTTTGTGTGGGTGGAGGGTTAGTGTGGGTGGAGGGTTAGTGTGGGTGGAGAGTTTGTGTGGGTGGAGGGTTAGTGTGGGTGGAGGGTTAGTGTGGGTGGAGAGTTTGTGTGGGTGGAGGGTTAGTGTGGGTGGAGAGTTAGTGTGGGTGGAGGTTTAGTGTGGGTGGAGAGTTAGTGTGGGTGGAGGGTTAGTGTGGGTGGAGAGTTAGTGTGGGTGGAGGGTTAGTGTGGGTGGAGGGTTAGTGTGGGTGGAGGGTTAGTGTGGGTGGAGGGTTAGTGTGGGTGGAGAGTTAGTGTGGGTGGAGGGCTAGTGTGGGTGGAGAGTTAGTGTGGGTGGAGGGTTAGTGTGGGTGGAGGGTTAGTGTGGGTGGAGAGTTAGTGTGGGTGGAGGGTTAGTGTGGGTGGAGGGTTAGTGTGGGTGGAGGGTTAGTGTGGGTGGAGGGTTAGTGTGGGTGGAGGGTTAGTGTGGGTGGAGGGTTAGTGTGGGTGGAGGGTTAGTGTGGGTGGAGGGTTAGTGTGGGTGGAGGGTTAGTGTGGGTGTGTTGTGTGCAACCTGTTCATTACACAGACAATTTAATAACATAGCCTGAAAACGACAGTGGATTCAGACCAGGGTCACGTGATTACACATCTCTCTCTGCCCGTTTCTCAGTCCATCAACCAACCTGAGCCAAATGTGACTTCAGACCACAGACCACAGACCAGGGGTGAGTTTCCCAAAGCCTTCATAGCACCATGATCAAGGTGAGTGTTTTGGGAACCCCCCCCCCCCCCCCCTAGAGGAAGAAAGAGTCCTTTGTGGTTCCAGAGGCATTACTCTACCAAACATCTCTTCTGCTGCCGACTCATCAGATCTGAGGACCGGGAGCCTTTTAAGCACACAGCAGCTTAGAGGGAAACCCCAGACCCAAACTGCATACTGCTCAACCCTCACGCCGAGCCGGCTGCATACTGCTCAACCCTCACGCCGAGCCGGCTGCATACTGCTCAACCCTCACGCCGAGCCGGCTGCATACTGCTCAACCCTCACGCCGAGCCGGTAGCAGCTTAAAGGGAAACCCCAGACCCAAACTGCATACTGCTCAACCCTCACGCCGAGCCGGCTGCATACTGCTCAATTCTCACGCCGAGCCGGCTGCATACTGCTCAACCCTCACGCCGAGCCGGTAGCAGCTTAAAGGGAAACCCCGGACCTAAACTGCATACTGCTCAACCCTCACGCCGAGCCGGTAGCAGCTTAAAGGGAAACCCCAGA
Organism: Coregonus lavaretus; assembly: GCF_964263955.1. Classification (NCBI taxonomy): domain Eukaryota; kingdom Metazoa; phylum Chordata; class Actinopteri; order Salmoniformes; family Salmonidae; genus Coregonus; species Coregonus lavaretus. Next base: position 290,860 of record NW_028165529.1, on the reverse strand, counting down.
CCTAAACTGCATACTGCTCAACCCTCACGCCGAGCCGGCTGCATACTGCTCAACCCTCACGCCGAGCCGGCTGCATACTGCTCAACCCTCACGCCGAGCCGGCTGCATACTGCTCAACCCTCACGCCGAGCCGGCTGCATACTGCTCAACCCTCACGCCGAGCCGGCTGCATACTGCTCAACCCTCACGCCGAGCCGGCTGCATACTGCTCAACCCTCACGCCGAGCCGGCTGCATACTGCTCAACCCTCACGCCGAGCCGGCTGCATACTGCTCAACCCTCACGCCGAGCCGGCTGCATACTGCTCAACCCTCACGCCGAGCCGGTAGCAGCTTAAAGCAGCTCTGTATCAAGATGGGAGAGAGAAGGAAAGAGCCTGTACATGTGTTCATGGGCTCAGGAACATCAAAGTCCATTTTCCTTCCCTTTGTTTTTCAGCGGGACGGTTGGGAATATTGGATTATGTGCTATGGGAAGGTATTACGGACGGAGCAGGTAACCAGAGCTGGAACCAGGGGTTGGGGCTCCACACAGAGCTGGAACCAGGGGTTGGGGCTCCACACAGAGCTGGAACCAGGGGTTGGGGCTCCACACAGAGCTGGAACCAGGGGTTGGGGCTCCACACAGAGCTGGAACCAGGGGTTGGGGCTCCACACAGAGCTGGAACCAGGGGTTGGGGCTCCACACAGAGCTGTGTGAAAACAGAGTAGTATAGAAGCAGTACGACCATCTGAGGTGGAATCCATGGATCATATCCCTCCCTCCACACACAGGTTGGCACATCTTGTAATCTATAAAACATGCAGAATTTCATTGTCTTTTAATCTGAATCTAAGGATCTACATAGCATGAGAGAAGGAAACCACACAACTCATCTTTAGTAGGTCGAACAACACTTGAAGAGTTTCATTCCAAAACACTATATATCCATTTTAAGAAATGTTGGCAAAATAGCTTTTTTTTGTTTAAAGGACTTATGTAAGAGATGAGTGTGTTTTCCACCCATCTAATCATGGCATGGGGTTGTTAAATGACAGACATGTATTTGTTTGAAACCTATCACTTCAATCACGTTCTGTAGCAAAACAAGATATATCCGCCTCACCATCAGAGAAAAAAGTAGCACTGCAAGGTTTCACACAGTCAAATGTGACAAATAATCACATTTTTTTAGTAGGTCCAACAACACTTGTCATTGTCACCTTGGAGACCAATACTATCATTCCACTCTCTCTGGTTCAAATGATCCAGACATAGCCTAGCCACCCTCTGGTTCAAATGATCCAGACATAGCCTAGCCACCAACAGGACAGCTGTAGTGGAAGCTCCTCCACTCTAAAGTATGGATGTAAAAGTCCTGCCACAAACAACTCTATTTCCGAGATTCACTCCCTCCCTTCCTGTTATTTGAGGATGTTTGGACAGATTTTTTAGAGTCGGGCGAATAAATGTTATTGGCCAGTCGGTAATTGGAGCTGAAAGATACAGTTGCTTTCCACCTGTCACACACACACAGTCTTGTACAGCTAACCTTGTGGGGACACACAATTCAGTCCCGTTCATAATCCTATTTTCCCTAACCCCTAACCCTAAACCTAACCCTAACCCTAACCTGTACTCTTACCCTAACCCTAACCCTAACCTTAACCCAAAAACCTAACCTAACCTTAACTCTAAACCTAACCCTAGCTCCTAACCCTAAAACTAACCCTAGCTCCTAACCCTAAAACTAACCCTAGCTCCTAACCCTAGCTCTGAACCCTAGCTCCTAACCCTAAAACTAACCCTAGCTCCTAACCCTAAAACTAACCCTAGCTCCTAACCCTAGCTCCGAACCCTAGCTCCTAACCCTAAAACTAACCCTAGCTCCTAACCCTAAAACTAACCCTAGCTCCTAACCCTAAAACTAACCCTATCTCCTAACCCTAGCTCCGAACCCTAGCTCCTAACCCTAAAACTAACCCTAGCTCCTAACTCTAAAACTAACCCTAGCTCCTAACCCGAACCCTAAACCTAATTCTAACCTTAACCCTAAACTCCCTAGAAATAGACCTTGTGGGGACCAACAAAATGTCCCCAGTTGGTCAAATTTTTGTTCATTTACTATGGGGACCCCACAAGAATAGTTAGACACGTCCACACACACACACACACACACACACACACACACACACACACACACACACACACACACACATAAACACACACACACACACAAAAACACACACACACACACACACACACACACACAGAGCACAGCTGGACAGCCACAAAGAGAGAGGGTGACTCCCTGGGACGATCCTAGCATAGTTACCCACCACATGACGAGACCAGGCCAAACCCTACACTAACCCAGGCCAAACCCTACACTAACCCAGGCCAAACCCTACACTAACCCAGGCCAACACTACCCTAACCCAGGCCAACCCTACCCTAACCCAGGCCAACACTACCCTAACCCAGGCCAACCCTACCCTAACCCAGGCCAACCCTAACCCAGGCCAACACTACCCTAACCCAGGCCAACCCTACCCTAACCCAGGCCAACCCTACCTTAACCCAGGCCAACACTACCCTAACCCAGGCCAACCCTACCCTAACCCAGGCCAACACTACCCTAACCCAGGCCAACCCTACCCTAACCCAGGCCAACCCTACCCTAACCCAGGCCAACCCTACCCTAACCCAGGCCAACACTACCCTAACCCAGGCCAACCCTACCCTAACCCAGGCCAACACTACCCTAACCCAGGCCAACCCTACCCTAACCCAGGCCAACCCTACCCTAACCCAGGCCAACCCTACCCTAACCCAGGCCAACCCTACCCTAACCCAGGCCAACCCTACCCTAACCCAGGCCAACCCAACCCTAACCCAGGCCAACCCTACCCTAACCCAGGCCAACCCTACCCTAACCCAGGCCAACCCTACCCTAACCCAGGCCAACCCTACCCTAACCCAGGCCAACCCAACCCTAACCCAGGCCAACCCTACCCTAACCCAGGCCAACCCTACCCTAACCCAGGCCAACCCAACCCTAACCCAGGCCAGCGTAGGCAGGTACAGGTCTCAGAGAGGGGACTTACATCAGCAGCACCCATGAATGAAGCTGAGAATGGAGCTGGGTGGTTGGTAAGTGTGTGTCAATGTGTGCCACAGTCAGTTAGCACCATGCTGTTTCCACCGTGTCACTGCCACCAGTCAGTTAGCACCATGCTGTTTCCACCGGGTCACTGCCCCCAGTCAGTTAGCACCATGCTGTTTCCACCGTGTCACTGCCACCAGTCAGTTAGCACCATGCTGTTTCCACCGTGTCACTGCCACCAGTCAGTTAGCACCATGCTGTTTCCACCGTGTCACTGCCACCAGTCAGTTAGCACCATGCTGTTTCCACCGTGTCACTGCCACCAGTCAGTTAGCACCATGCTGTTTCCACCGTGTCACTGCCACCAGTCAGTTAGCACCATGCTGTTTCCACCGTGTCACTGCCACCAGTCAGTTAGCACCATGCTGTTTCCACCGTGTCACTGCCACCAGTCAGTTAGCACCATGCTGTTTCCACCGTGTCACTGCCACCAGTCAGTTAGCACCATGCTGTTTCCACCGTGTCACTGCCACCAGTCAGTTAGCACCATGCTGTTTCCACCGTGTCACTGCCACCAGTCAGTTAGCACCATGCTGTTTCCACCGTGTCACTGCCACCAGTCAGTTAGCACCATGCTGTTTCCACCGTGTCACTGCCACCAGTCAGTTAGCACCATGCTGTTTCCACCGTGTCACTGCCACCAGTCAGTTAGCACCATGCTGTTTCCACCGTGTCACTGCCCCCAGTCAGTTAGCACCATGCTGTTTCCACCGTGTCACTGCCACCAGTCAGTTAGCACCATGCTGTTTCCACCGTGTCACTGCCCCCAGTCAGTTAGCACCATGCTGTTTCCACCGTGTCACTGCCACCAGTCAGTTAGCACCATGCTGTTTCCACCGTGTCACTGCCACCAGTCAGTTAGCACCATGCTGTTTCCACCGTGTCACTGCCACCAGTCAGTTAGCACCATGCTGTTTCCACCGTGTCACTGCCACCAGTCAGTTAGCACCATGCTGTTTCCACCGTGTCACTGCCACCAGTCAGTTAGCACCATGCTGTTTCCACCGTGTCACTGCCACCAGTCAGTTAGCACCATGCTGTTTCCACCGTGTCACTGCCACCAGTCAGTTAGCACCATGCTGTTTCCACCGTGTCACTGCCACCAGTCAGTTAGCACCATGCTGTTTCCACCGTGTCACTGCCACCAGTCAGTTAGCACCATGCTGTTTCCACCGTGTCACTGCCACCAGTCAGTTAGCACCATGCTGTTTCCACCGTGTCACTGCCACCAGTCAGTTAGCACCATGCTGTTTCCACCGTGTCACTGCCACCAGTCAGTTAGCACCATGCTGTTTCCACCGTGTCACTGCCACCAGTCAGTTAGCACCATGCTGTTTCCACCGTGTCACTGCCACCAGTCAGTTAGCACCATGCTGTTTCCACCGTGTCACTGCCACCAGTCAGTTAGCACCATGCTGTTTCCACCGTGTCACTGCCACCAGTCAGTTAGCACCATGCTGTTTCCACCGTGTCACTGCCACCAGTCAGTTAGCACCATGCTGTTTCCACCGTGTCACTGCCCCCAGTCAGTTAGCACCATGCTGTTTCCACCGTGTCACTGCCACCAGTCAGTTAGCACCATGCTGTTTCCACCGTGTCACTGCCCCCAGTCAGTTAGCACCATGCTGTTTCCACCGTGTCACTGCCACCAGTCAGTTAGCACCATGCTGTTTCCACCGTGTCACTGCCACCAGTCAGTTAGCACCATGCTGTTTCCACCGTGTCACTGCCACCAGTCAGTTAGCACCATGCTGTTTCCACCGTGTCACTGCCACCAGTCAGTTAGCACCATGCTGTTTCCACCGTGTCACTGCCACCAGTCAGTTAGCACCATGCTGTTTCCACCGTGTCACTGCCACCAGTCAGTTAGCACCATGCTGTTTCCACCGTGTCACTGCCACCAGTCAGTTAGCACCATGCTGTTTCCACCGTGTCACTGCCACCAGTCAGTTAGCACCATGCTGTTTCCACCGTGTCACTGCCACCAGTCAGTTAGCACCATGCTGTTTCCACCGTGTCACTGCCACCAGTCAGTTAGCACCATGCTGTTTCCACCGTGTCACTGCCACCAGTCAGTTAGCACCATGCTGTTTCCACCGTGTCACTGCCACCAGTCAGTTAGCACCATGCTGTTTCCACCGTGTCACTGCCACCAGTCAGTTAGCACCATGCTGTTTCCACCGTGTCACTGCCACCAGTCAGTTAGCACCATGCTGTTTCCACCGTGTCACTGCCACCAGTCAGTTAGCACCATGCTGTTTCCACCGTGTCACTGCCACCAGTCAGTTACAGTGCCTTGCAAAAGTATTCATCCCCTTGGCGTTTTTCCTATTTTGTTGCATTACAACCTGTAATTTAAATGGATTTTTATTTGGATTTCATGTAATGGACATACACAAAATAGTCCAAATTGGTGAAGTGAAATGGAAGAAAATAATTTTATTATAAAAAAATAAATAACGGAAAAGTGGTGCGTGCATATGTATTCACCCCCTTTGCTATGAAGCCCCTAAATAAGATCTGGTGCAACCAATTACCTTCAGAAGTCACATAATTAGTTAAATAAAGTCCACCTGTGTGCAATCTAAGTGTCACATGATCTGTCACATGATCTCAGTATATATACACCTGTCCTGAAAGGCCCCAGAGTCTGCAACACCACTAAGCAAGGGGCACCACCAAGCAAGCGGCACCATGAAGACCAAGGAGCTCTCCAAACAGGTCAGGGACAAAGTTGTGGAGAAGTACAGATCAGGTTTGGGTTATAAAAAATATCAGAAACTTTGAATATCCCACGGAGCACCACTAAATCCATTATAAAAAAATGGAAAGAATATGGCACCACAACAAACCTGCCAAGAGAGGGCCGCCCACCAAAACTCACGGACCAGGCAAGGAGGACATTAATCAGGGAGGCAACAAAGAGACCAAAGATAACCCTGAAGGAGCTGCAAAGCTCCACAGTGGAGATTGGAGTATCTGTCCATAGGACCACCTTTAGCCGTACACTCCACAGAGCTCGGCTTTACGGAAGAGTGGCCAGAAAAAAGCCATTGCTTAAAGAAAAAAAGACTCCCCAAACATATGGAAGAAGGTAATCTGGTCAGATGAGACTAAAATTGAGCTTTTGGGCCTTCAAGGAAACACATGGTGGTGGCAGCATCATGCTGTGGGGATGTTTTTCATCGGCAGGGACTGGGAAACTGGTCAGAATTGAAGGAATGATGGATGGTGCTAAATACAGGGAAATTCTTGAGGGAAACCTTCCAGAGATTTGAGACTGGGACGGAGGTTCACCTTCCAGCAGGACAATACCCCTAAGCATATTGCTAAAGCAACACTTGAGTGGTTTAAGGGGAAACATTTAAATGTCTTGGAATGGCCTAGTCAAAGCCCAGACCTCAATCCAATTGAGAATCTGTGGTATGACTTAAAGATTGCTGTACACCAGCGGAACCCATCCATACTCTATTTCCAACTTGATGAAGTTATATGAAGTTATATTATTTATAAAATATATATATTTTATTCAAGTATAAATTACCAAAGTTAAGATAGTTTGCCATAGATTTTAACTTAATTGCCAAAATGACTGAAGATTCCAGTAACTTTGGTAAACTACCGGTAGCTTTGCAACCGTAGGTGTAACTAGATGTTGAATTGCCCTTCTTTGCCTGCCATGTTAAACCTCCATGTTGTAGCCTACTCTATTTCCTGTTGGGTACTCCGGAATCTCCATGTTGTAGCCTACTCTATTTCCTGTTGGGTACTCCAGAATCTCCATGTTGAAGCATACTCTATTTCCTGTTGGGTACTCCAGAATCTCCATGTTGTAGCCTACTCTATTTCCTGTTGGGTATTCCAGAATCTCCATGTTGTAGCCTACTCTATTTCCTGTTGAGTACTCCAGAATCTCCATGTTGCAGCATACTCTATTTCCTGTTGAGTACTCCAGAATCTCCATGTTGTAGCCTACTCTATTTCCTGTTGGTTACTCCAGAATCTCCATGTTGAAGCATACTCTATTTCCTGTTGGGTACTCCAGAATCTCCATGTTGTAGCCTACTCTATTTCCTGTTGGTTACTCCAGAATCTCCATGTTGTAGCCTACTCTATTTCCTGTTGGGTACTCCAGAATCTCCATGTTGTAGCCTACTCTATTTCCTGTTGGGTACTCCGGAATCTCCATGTTGAAGCATACTCTATTTCCTGTTGGGTACTCCAGAATCTCCATGTTGTAGCATACTCTATTTCCTGTTGGGTACTCCAGAATCTCCATGTTGTAGCCTACTCTATTTCCTGTTGGGTACTCCAGAATCTCCATGTTGTAGCCTACTCTATTTCCTGTTGGGTACTCCAGAATCTCCATGTTGTAGCCTACTCTATTTCCTGTTGGGTACTCCAGAATCTCCATGTTGTAGCATACTCTATTTCCTGTTGGGTACTCCAGAATCTCCATGTTGAAGCATACTCTATTTCCTGTTGGGTACTCCAGAATCTCCATGTTGTAGCCTACTCTATTTCCTGTTGGGTACTCCAGAATCTCCATGTTGAAGCATACTCTATTTCCTGTTGGGTACTCCAGAATCTCCATGTTGTAGCCTACTCTATTTCCTGTTGGGTACTCCAGAATCTCCATGTTGAAGCATACTCTATTTCCTGTTGGGTACTCCAGAATCTCCATGTTGTAGCCTACTCTATTTCCTGTTGGGTACTCCAGAATCTCCATGTTGAAGCATACTCTATTTCCTGTTGGGTACTCCAGAATCTCCATGTTGTAGCCTACTCTATTTCCTGTTGGGTACTCCAGAATCTCCATGTTGTAGCCTACTCTATTTCCTGTTGGGTACTCCGGAATCTACAACATGGAGGCTACAACATGGAGATTCTGGAGTACCCAACAGGAAATAGAGTATGCTTCAACATGGAGATTCCGGAGTACCCAACAGGAAATAGAGTAGGCTACAACATGGAGATTCTGGAGTACCCAACAGGAAATAGAGTAGGCTACAACATGGAGATTCTGGAGTACCCAACAGGAAATAGAGTAGGCTACAACATGGAGATTCTGGAGTAACCAACAGGAAATAGAGTAGGCTACAACATGGAGATTCTGGAGTACCCAACAGGAAATAGAGTATGCTTCAACATGGAGATTCTAGAGTAACCAACAGGAAATAGAGTAGGCTACAACATGGAGATTCTGGAGTACTCAACAGGAAATAGAGTATGCTGCAACATGGAGATTCTGGAGTACTCAACAGGAAATAGAGTAGGCTACAACATGGAGATTCTGGAATACCCAACAGGAAATAGAGTAGGCTACAACATGGAGATTCTGGAGTACCCAACAGGAAATAGAGTATGCTTCAACATGGAGATTCTGGAGTACCCAACAGGAAATAGAGTAGGCTACAACATGGAGATTCTGGAGTACCCAACAGGAAATAGAGTAGGCTACAACATGGAGGTTTAACATGGCAGGCAAAGAAGGGCAATTCAACATCTAGTTACACCTACGGTTGCAAAGCTACCGGTAGTTTACCAAAGTTACTGGAATCTTCAGTCATTTTGGCAATTAAGTTAAAATCTATGGCAAACTATCTTAACTTTGGTAATTTATACTTGAATAAAATATATATATTTTATAAATAATATAACTTTATAAAATATCTGTGTCGATATTGTTCATGAGTTTCTAGTAGATAGACCATATGGTTCAACAGAAACTTGCCTGATTAATTATAAAAGCATCTAATCAACAATGGTATTATTTTCAATTACTTCTGCAACTCGTCCCACTACTGTATTCTTTCACCACTGACACCAGTTTGACACCACATCATTGACAACAAAGACATATTGACTTAGTAAAATATATAAGTGTGTAAAAGAAAATATAAAGGATATTTCATGCTGAAACTCTCATATTAAACACATATGGTATTCACAAAGTTCATGGTTTATATTTAGGATAATGTTTTACAGCTTTGTCATTCTATTTTATATTTTTAAATCATCTTATTTAATTATTTCATATATTGTTCATGTGATAAGGCCAGAGAGAGGGCCAGAGATAATTACACACCTGTGATCATCTGAAGTACTCAAAAGGGCCACTAAATGTCTTGTGATAGATTACATCAAATCATTGAAAGACAAAATAATTCTGGTAGTTTACTTCAAAAGTTTCCAGTAATATACAGTGCCTTCAGAAAGTATTCACACCACTTGACTTTTTCAAAATGTTATTGTGTTACAGCCTGAATTTAAAATGGATTTCATTTTCATTGGGCTCCCGAGTGGCGCAGCGGTCTAAGGCACTCCATCTCAGTGCTTGAGGCGTCACTACAGACCCCCTGGTTTGATTCCAGGCTGTATCACAACCGGCCGTGATTGGGAGTCCCATAGGGCGGCGCACAATTGGCCGGTGTAGGCCGTCATTGTGAATAAGAATTTGTTTAAAGGTAAAAAATAAATTGAGATGTTGTGTCACTGGCCTCCACATAATGTCAAAGTGGAATTATGTTTTTTTTTTTTACAAATGTATAAAATATAAATAAAAATTGAAATGTCTTGAGTCAATAAGTATTCAACCCCTTTGTTATGGCAAGCCTAAATAAGTTCAGGAGTAAAGATATGCTTAACGAGTCACATAAGTTGCATTGCTCACTCTGTGTGCAATAATAGTGTTTCACATGACTACCTCATCTCTGTAACAATTTTTACATTTTAGTCATTTAGCAGACGCTCTTATCCAGAGCGACTTACAGTTAGTGAGTGCATATATTATTTTTATATACTGGTCCCCCGTGGGAAACGAACCCACAACCCTGGCGTTGCAAACGCCATGCTCTACCAACTGAGCTACATCCCTGCCGGCCATTCCCTCCCCTACCCTGGACCAATTGTGCGCCGCCCCATGGGTCTCCCGGTCGCGGCCGGCTACGACTGTCACGCCCTGGCTCTGGGACTCTTATATGTTGAGCCAGGGTGTGTAGATTCTATGTGTTTGTGTTTCTATGTTAGGATCTAGTTCATGTGTATCTATGTTGGCCGGGGTGGTTCTCAATCAGAGGCAACGAGAATCAGCTGTTGCTTGTTGTCTCTGATTGGGAACCATACTTAGGCAGCCTGTTTGGCACAGTGTATTGTGGGATGTTGTTCCGTGTTGGTTTGTGTTTTGTTACCAAGGACTTCACGTATCGTTTTTGTTGTTTTGTTCGTGTGGTGAATATTTAATAAAGTATGTTCGCATTCCACGCTGCGCATTGGTCCAATCCTTTCGACGATCGTGACAACGACAGAGCCTGGATTCGAACAAGGATCTCTAGTGGCACAGCTAGCACTGCGATGCAGTGCCTTAGACCACCTCATCTCTGTACCCCACACATACAATTATCTGTAAGGTCCCTTAGTCGAGCAGTCAATTTCAAACACAGATTCAACCACAAAGACAACAGAGGTTTCCATTGCCTCACAAAGAAGGGCACCTATTGGTATTGAATGTCCCTTTGAGCATACTGAAGTTATTAATTACACTTTGGATGGTGTATCAATACACCCAGTCACTACAAAGATACAGGCGTACTTCCTAACTCAGTTGCCGGAGAGGAAGGAAACCGCTCAGGGATTTCACCAAGAGGCAAATGGATACAGAGTTTAATGGCTGTGATAGGAGAAAACTGAGGATGGACCAACAACATTGTAGATACTCCACAATACTAACCTAAATGACAGAGTGAAAAGAAGGAAGCCTGTACAAAATACAAATATTCCAAAACATGCATCCTGTTTGCAATAAGGCATTACAGTAAAACTGCAAAAAAAAGTGGCAAAGAATTAACTTTATGTCCTGAATACAAAGTGTTATGTAAATCCAGCACAACACATCACCGAGTACCACTCTTCATATTTTCAAGCATGGTGGTGGCTGCATCATGTTATGGTTATGCTTGTCATCAGCACGGACTTAGGAGTTTTTTTTTTTAGGATAAAAAGAAACGGAATAGAGCTAAGCTCAGGCACAATCCTAGAGGAAAACCTGGTTCAGTCTGATTTCCAACAGACACTGGGAGACAAATACGGCTATCAGCAGGACACTGGAGATGCTTACCAAGATGACATTTAATGTTTCTGAGTGGCCTAGTTACAATTTTGACTTAAATCGGTTTGAAATCTATGGCAATGATCAACAACCAACATGACAGAGCTTGAAGAATAAAAAACAACAACATAATGAGCAAATATTTTACAATCCGGGTGTGAAAAGCTGTTAGAGAATTAACAGGAAGACTCACAGCAGTAATCGCTGCCAAAGGTTACTCTAGCATGTATTGACTCAGGGGTGTGAATACTTATGTAAATTAATTTGTTAAAATGTGCAGAAAATTCTAAAAACATGTTTTCACTTTGTCATTATGGGGTATTGTGTGTAGATGGGTGAGAAAAAATGATGGAGGAAGAGGAAGAGGAGGAGGAAGAGGAGAGGAGGGGTGGGAGGAGAGGAGGGGTGGGGGGAGAAGTCGGGGAGGATCAGAATCCTAGACATCACAGTTGGAGAGCTTTGGAGTCTCCATAGACTATAACAGGAATGTCGCAGGAATGTCGAAAAGAATGCTCTCTCCCTTTTCTCCCTTCTCTTTCCACATTGATAATTGTGAATGTCGAGGGTTCAGATTTATTTAGCCAGTCAGTCCAGACCGGTAAAAAATGTGTTGGTAAAAGGAGCCTGCCTGGCAGATGTTATCCCTGGCAAGACAAGCCCTGTGGTATCCAGCTACTTATTGTTGAGCAGTAACAGCTGAGCATCCCCATGACATGTTTCAGTCCCGTTGTGACAACCAGTTGAATTCACTGACTGGGACCTCTGAGTGATGCCGCTGTGAAAATATTTTGGGCCTCGCTGCTCGTTCAAAACACCTAGGCTAGCCAGGTTTCAGCCAGGTTTCAGCCGGGTTTCAGCAAGGTTTCAGCCAGGTTTCAGCCAGGTTTCAGGAGTAAAATAAATACATAAAAAATGGTTCCTCTTAAGCAGCAAGAATGTCCTTTTGGATTACCGTAATCGATAACAATATCTACTCAACTTCGTGATTACAAAATGATTCAAGGAAATGAAACAAGAACCTAGAAAAGCAGGCTAGTGTGTTTGATTGAATAGGAACCTTTAGATCCGAGGCCTCTGCCAACTGTTTCATAATTACAGAACATCCATCCTTCTGCCAGAAACGCCACTTTCTACTTGATTGTGAGAACATTTCTAGTTTTATCCTGAGCTGACAATCCTTAGAGAGAGAAAAGCATGACTTGAAAGAAGTCATTGGGTGGATGGGGTGTAATTTCCTCCGTAAATGTTTGCAAGTTAGTCTGATCTTAGGAAGTCGAGCGAAACCAAATTTGGAGGGAAAAAACGATCAACTCTTCAAAGTGACTGTCATGCATTATTACAACTCGACACTTTTTAATACAGAATACACGAGGGACCCATTTTAATGGACTTTATTTTTTGTGGGGGATTTTTGATGTTTTGAAATTAGAGTTTGTAGGCAGCCATTGAAGTAGGCCGAGGTTAGGACTGGAATATGTCAATAAGTGCATTAGTAATTGTCGGCTCTGGCTCCTCTATCACATTAAACTGGGTGGTGTCTGCTATGGCTCCTCTATCACATTAAACTGGGTGGTGTCTGCTCTGGCTCCTCTATCACATTAAACTGGGTGGTGTCTGCTCTGGCTCCCTATCACATTAAACTGGGTGGTGTCTGCTCTGGCTCCTCTATCACATTAAACTGGGTGGTGTCTGCTCTGGCTCCCTATCACATTAAACTGGGTGGTGTCGTCTCTGGCTCCTCTATCACATTAAACTGGGTGGTGTCTGCTCTGGCTCCTCTATCACATTAAACTGGGTGGTGTCTGCTCTGGCTCCTCTATCACATTAAACTGGGTGGTGTCTGCTATGGCTCCTCTATCACATTAAACTGGGTGGTGTCGTCTCTGGCTCCCATTTAGGTTAGTATTGTGGAGTAAATACAATGTTGTTGATCCATCCTCAGTTTTCTCCTATCACAGCCATTAAACTAGCAGATGGAATCATAATTGAATCCAAGATGGCGTAGTAGTGCAGTCCTGTTTTTGTCGTGTGTCTGTAAATAGCCTGTAAATACCCTGTTTTTTTTGTATTTTCGTACATATTTCCCTATCAGACTTTTCATCCTTCTACAAAATATACTTTCCTGCAACCCGCCTCACTCAATGTGGAACGGATTCTATTATTGACTTACCTTTTATCTAGAATCTCCAGTTGAAACTAGCTAGCCAGCTAACTAGCTACTTGCTATTAGCCACAGTTGCTATTCTACCCAGAACATTGGATTTTCTGCCGAAATAATTTAATCACTGGACATTAATCACCGGATCGCAACTAGCTAGCCGCAACCAAATGGATGTTGCTGTTTGGCTAATCACCACTGCCCCCGATGCAAGCACCAGTTAGCCTCGAGCTAGCCTAGAGCCAGGCTCATATCCCGGCTATCTACCTCTAGGTCTACCGGACGGGAGTAGCCAGCTAACTAGCTACTTGCTATCAGCTACCGTTAGCGGTTTTTCACCATTGTCTGTGGCCTGCACCACCTACCAGCCAGCTCAAGTCTGGACTATTATTCGGCCAGTCTGCACTGTCTGCACAGCGCGTTATCGAACCAGAACATATCAGTTTTTCTGCCGGAATCACTGGACCTTTAACTCCGGATCCATCGCTCCCAGCTAGCTGCAACAAAATGGACGTTGAGGTCTGGCTAATCATCCTGAGCTAGGCCCATCTCCCATCTCCCATCTCCCGGCTATCTACCTCTCTGTCAACTGGACGGGACCACCTAGTGTTGACACGGAGCCCAGCCGATCCTACACGACTGGTCTGCCGACGAAATCGTCTGATGAGGTAGATTTTACAACAGGCTTCCCGTTACGACGTTGACCACGAAGATTCCATCTGCTAGCCCCGGCCTGCTAGCACACGCTAGACGTGCCCTCTTGCTCGCTAGTGCTTTAGCAGCCCCCGAACTACCTCCGAACTATCCTATTGCTGTTCACCGGACCTTATGATAACTCAGCTATACAGCTGATGTCTGCTGGACTGTTCCTTTTTACGGTACTGCATCCTGTTTATGTTTAGCCTCAGCCCAAACTGTGTCGTCATTACCAGCTGTTGTCTTAGCTCTCTCAAATTACACCTTGATTGCTTTATGCCTCTCTCCCTTGTCAATATGGTTAGCTTATTGTTGTTTCGGTTATTTCTAATTGTACTATTTCACTGTAGATCCCTCAGCCCAGCTAAACCTGCCTTAGATAGCTCCTTTGTCCCACCCCCCATACACGCGGAGACCGACTCAATTGGTGCCTCCAGTGATGCTATCTCTTTCATTGTTACCCAACGCTTAGGTTTACCTCCACTTTACTCATATCCTTCCATATCCTTGTCTGTACATAATGCCCTGAATCTTTTCTACAACGCCCGGAAATCTGCCCCCTTTATTCTATGTACCCAACGCACTAGAAGACCAGTTCTTAAAGCCTTTAGCCGTATCCTTATTCTAGTCCTCCTCTGTTCCTCTGGTGATGTAGAGGCTAACCCAGGCCCTGCAGCCCTCAGTATCACTCCTACTCCCCAGGCGCTATCATTTGCTGACTTCTGTAATCGCAAAAGTCTTGGTTTCTTGCACGTAAATATCAGAAGTCTACTTCCTAAGTTTGAGTTATTCACTGCGTTAGCACACTCCGCCAACCCTGATGTTCTAGCAGTGTCTGAATCCTGGCTTAGGAAGGCCACCAAAAATTCTGAAATGTCCATCCCCAACTATAACATTTTCCGTCTAGATAGAACTTCCAAAGGGGGTGGAGTTGCAATCTACTGTAGAGATAGCCTGCAGAGCTCTATCATACTATCCAGGTCTGTGCCCAAACAGTTTGAGCTTCTACTTCTAAAAATCCACCTTTCCAGAAATAAGTCTCTCACTGTTGCCGCTTGCTACAGACCCCCCTCAGCCCCCAGCTGTGCCCTGGATACCATATGTGAATTGATTGCCCCCCATTTATCCTCAGAGTTCGTACTGCTTGGTGACCTAAATTGGGATATGCTTAACACCCCGGCCATCCTACAATCCAAACTAGATGCCCTCAATCTCACACAAATTATCAACGAACCTACCAGGTACAACCCTAAATCCGTAAACATGGGTACCCTCATAGATATCATCCTGACTAACTTACCCTCTAAATACACCTCCGCTGTCTTCAACCAGGATCTCACGATCACTGCCTTAATGCCTGCGTCCGTAACGGGTCCGCGGTCAAACGACCACCCCTCATCACTGTCAAACGCTCCCTAAAACACTTTAGCGAGCAGGCCTTCCTAATTGACCTGGCCCAGGTATCCTGGATGTATATAGATCTCATTCCGTCAGTAGAGGATGCCTGGTTGTTCTTTAAAAGTAATTTCCTCTCAATCTTAAATAAACATGCCCCATTCAAAAAATACAGAACTAAGAACAGATATAGCCGCTGGTTCTCCTCAGACTTGACTGCCCTTGACCAGCACAAAAACATCCTGTGGCGTACTGCATTAGCATCAAATAGCCCCACCGCGATATGCAACTTTTCAGGGAAGTTAGGAACCAATATACACAAGCAGTCAGGAAAGCAAAGGCTAACTTTTTCAAACAGAAATGTGCATCCTGTAGCACTAACTCCAAAAAGTTTTGGGACACTGTAAAATCCATGGAGAATAAGAGCACTTCCTCCCAGCTGCCCACTGCACTGAGGCTAGGAAACACTATCACCACCGATAAATCTACAATAATCGAGAATTTCAACAAGCATTTTGCTACGGCTGGCCATGCTTTCCATCTGGCTACCACTACCCCGGCCACCAACTCTGCACCCTCCGCTGCAACTTGCCCATGCCCCCCCCCCGCTTCTCATTCACACAAATTCAGACAGCTGATGTTCTGAAAGAGCTGCAAAATCTGGACCCCTACAAATCAGCTGGGCTAGACAATCTGGACCCTTTCTTTCTAAAACTAGCTGCCGAAATTGTCGCAACCCCTATTACTAGCCTGTTCAACCTCTCTTTCGTAACGTCTGAGATCCCCAGAGATTGGAAAGCTGCCGCGGTCATCCCCCTCTTCAAAGGGGGTGACACTCTAGATCCAAACTGTTACAGACCTATATCCATCCTGCCCTGCCTTTCGAAAGTATTTGAAAGCCAAGTTAACAAACAGATCACCAACCATTTCGAATCCCACCGTACCTTCTCCGCTATGCAATCCGGTTTCTGAGCTTTCTGAGGTTTTTCAGCCACGCTCAAGGTCCTAAACGATATTATAACCGCGATTGATAATAGACAGTACTGTGCAGCCGTCTTCATCGACCTGGCCAAGGCTTTCGACTCTGTCAACCACCGCATTCTTATTGGCAGACTAAATAGCCTTGGTTTCTCAAATGACTGCCTCGCCTGGTTCACCAACTACTTCTCAGATAGAGTTCAATGTGTGAAATCGGAGGGCCTGTTGTCTGGACCTATGGCAGTCTCTATGGGGGTGCCACAGGGTTCAATTCTTGGGCCGACTCTTTTCTCCGTGTATATCAATGATGTCGCTCTTGCTGCTGGTGACTCTCAGATCCACCTCTACGCAGACGACACCATTTTGTATACATCTGGCCCTTCATTGGACACTTTGTTAACAAACCTCCAAACGAGCTTCAATGCCATACAACACTCCTTCAGTAGCCTCCAACTGCTCTTAAACACTAGTAAAACTAAATGCATGCTCTTCAATCGAACGCTGCTGGCACCCGCCCACCCGACTAGAATCACCACTCTCGACGGGTCTGACCTAGAGTATGTGGACAACTACAAATACCTAGGTGTCTGGTTAGACTGTAAATTCTCCTTCCAGACTCACATTAAGAATCTCCAATCCAAAGTTAAATCTAGAATCGGCTTCCTATTTCGCAACAAAGCCTCCTTCACTCATGCTGCCAAACATGCCCTCGTAAAACTGACTATCCTACCGATCCTTGACTTCGGCGATGTCATTTACAAAATAGCCTCCAACACTCTACTCAGCAAATTGGATGTAGTCTATCACAGTGCCATCCGTTTTGTCTCCAAAGCCCCATACACTACCCACCACTGTGACCTGTACGCTCTTGTTGGCTGGTCCTCACTACATGTTCGTCGTCAAACCCACTGGCTCCAGGCCATCTATAAATCACTGCTAGGCAAATCCCCGCCTTATCTTAGCTCATTGGTCACCATAGCAACACCCACCCGTAGTCTGCGCTCCAGCAGGTATATCTCACTGGTCATTCCCAAAGCCAACACCTCCTTTGGCCGCCATTCCTTCCAGTTCTCTGCTGCCAATGACTGGAACGAATTGCAAAAATCTCTGAAGCTGGAGACACTTATCTCCCTCACTAACTTTAAGCATCAGTTGTCAGAGCACCTTACCGATCACTGCACATGTACACAGCCCATCTGAAATTAGCCCACCCAACTACCTCATCCCTATATTGTTATTTATTTTGCTCTTTTGCACCCCAGTATCTCTATTTGCACATAATCTCTTGCACATCTAGCATTCCAGTGTTAATACTAATTGTAATTATTTTGTACTATAGCCTATTTATTGCCTTACCTCCATAACTTGCTACATTTGCACACACTGTATATATATTTTCTGTTGTATTTTATGACCTTATGTTTTTTTTACCCCATATGTAACTCTGTGTTGTTGTTTTTATCGCACTGCTTTGCTTTATCTTGGCCAGGTCGCAGTTGTAAATGAGAACTTGTTCTCAACTGGCTTACCTGGTTAAATAAAGGTGATATAAAAAATAAAAAAAACAACTCTGTAACTGTTTTAAAGTCACCATTGACATTTTAGTCATTTAGCAGACACTCTTATCCAAAGCGACTTACATTTTATTTAATTTTTATACTGGCCCCCCATGGGAATCGAACCCACAACCCTGGCATTGCAAGCTCCATGCTCTACCAACTGAGCTACACGGGGCCCTCATGGTGATATCCCTGAGCGGTTTCCTTCATTTACATAACATTTTACATTTTAGTCATTTAGCAGACGCTCTTATCCAGAGCGACTTACAGTTAGTGCATACATTATTTAATTTTTTTCATACTGGCCCCCCCGTGGGAAACAGTACCAAAACAATTGATCTAATGATTCTGTCTCTTCGCAGCAAAATCTGCAGAGCTGGTTAGATTGTATCCCCTAACTAACTGTATGAATAAGTTGACGACGTACTCACTCAAACTGTCAAAAGGAACCCCAAAACTTTACACAACGTTAGACACGGACACGAATGATCTGTTTAGTGTGTTAACACACTATTGGTAGTTTGTTGTAACCAAGTATTGGTGCTAAACCGTGTGTTATTGGAAGCTAGCATGCTAGTTAGCTATGGCGTCATAGGATACGGTGCCCTGGGCGGTTTTCACGGAAGAATACTGTACCAAGTTAGCTGAATAAACTAAGTTAGATTCCTAGAAAACATTGAACCGCTGTAGTTTACAACAACTATAATTTCTAAAGTGGAAGTTGGGAGAGTTATATTTGAGTGTTTCAGTGAAAGGTAAGTGAGGGAGGCCCCGCTCTCTCGCTTTCCCAGATGTTTAGTTAATTTTATTCTGATCTCTTTTGCATGATTGTAGCCTTTTCTGTAGCCTGTCAACTATGTGTCTGTCTATCCCTGTTCTCTCCTCTCTGCACAGGCCATACAAACGCTTCACACGGCGTGGCTGCTGCCACTCTAATCTGGTGGTCCCTGCGCGCACGACCCACGTGGAGTTCCAGGTCTCCGGCAGCCTCTGAACTGCCGTTCTGCGGCCAACAAGGCAGAGTTCATCTCAGCCTATGCTACCCTACCCTTGGCGCTGACGGAAACATGGATTACCACAGAAAACACTGCTACTCCTACTGCTCTTTCCTCGTCTGATCATGTGTTCTCGCATACCCCGAGAGCATCTGGTCAGCGCGGCGGTGGCACAGGAATCCTCATCTCTCCCAAGTGGACATTCTCTCTTTTCCCCCTGACACATCTCCTCATTTGAATTCCATGCTGTCACAGTCACTAGCCCATTCAAGCTTAACATCCTTATCATTTATCGCCCTCCAGGTTCCCTTGAAGAATCTCTAACAGTACAGTCCTGATCTCTAACGGTCCAGTCCTGATCTCTAACGGTACAGTCCTGATCTCTAACGGTACAGTCCTGATCTCCAACGGTACAGTCCTGATCTCCAACGGTACAGTCCTGATCTCCAACGGTACAGTCCTGATCTCCTAACGGTACAGTCCTGATCTCTAACGGTACAGTCCTGATCTCTAACGGTACAGTCCTGATCTCTAACGGTACAGTCCTGATCTCCAACGGTACAGTCCTGATCTCCAACGGTACAGTCCTGATCTCCAACGGTACAGTCCTGATCTCCTAACGGTACAGTCCTGATCTCTAACGGTACAGTCCTGATCTCTAACGGTACAGTCCTGATCTCTAACGGTACAGTCCTGATCTCTAACGGTACAGTCCTGAACCAGACAGGTTGAGATTCCTTAAAAAGCCATGTTCAGTGATACATTTAACATTTCAAAGGAAATGCTTGAGTTGTTGCTTCAGTAGTCTGTGCTGTGTGTATATATAGCCTAGCGTAAAGCCTTGGTCCGTCAGTCTACCGGTCGTGAGCATGAAGAGACAAGCTGCAGTTCCTATCAGCGTTATTGTTCAGTGTTCATCCATGACACCTGCTACTGGGCTCCTGGCTTCATCACCAGGCAGGAGCCCGTCCAGGGTACATATTGTAGGGCAATGCCCTGACCTATCACATCAGGCTTCTCCTCAGCTTGCAGGCTCATGTTGGGAAAATTTATATCACTCTTTCAGTTTCCAGAAGAAATGAAAGAGATACCATGTACCACATATACACACTTAAGCACACGCCAGGGATCCACACACACAGACACACACACACACACACACACACACACGCACAGGCACACACACACACACAGGCACACACACACACACAGACAGACACACACAGACACACAGGGCGTGGGAGACCTGTCAGGGCGGTGTAGAGGCTCTCGCTTTCCAGAAGAGATATGTCCTGCACCATGATCTCTGCAGTAGGATCAAAGTAGGATGACATAAGCCAGTGTACCCTTCAGAGGAAGATAAATGTACAGAGCCCCAGTCACTATCAAAGGCTGCACTGTTTAAAGATGCTGATTAAAGCTCCCCCTCCCAGTGGAAAAAGGTGGTCAAACATGATTCTGTTTTAGTTGGCCTGGAGTGCCAACGGGAAGCTCCCTTCTGGGCCTGCCTGGAGTGCCATCTGAGGTCCAAATGGCTCCATATCCCCTATATACTACACTACTAAGTACTGCTCTATTTAGGGAATAGGGTGTCATTTGGGACGCAGGCCGGAGGCTAGGGGATGTAGCGCCGCAGAGTGTTTTCACTATGTTTTCTACACCGTGAAATGTACTGAGAGGAGAAGAATAATAGACACTGTGATTCTCCTTGATCTACTGGGGGTTAGGGTACACTACTGGGGGTTAGGGTACACTACTAGGGGTTAGGGTACACTACTGGGGGTTAGGGTACGCTACTGGGGGTTAGGGTACACTACTGGGGGTTAGGGTACACTACTGGGGGTTAGGGTACACTACTGGGGGTTAGGGTACGCTACTGGGGGTTAGGGTACACTACTGGGGGTTAGGGTACACTACTAGGGGTTAGGGTACACTACTGGGGGTTAGGGTACGCTACTGGGGGTTAGGGTACACTACTGGGGGTTAGGGTACACTACTAGGGGTTAGGGTACGCTACTGGGGGTTAGGGTACACTACTGGGGGTTAGGGTACACTACTGGGGGTTAGGGTACACTACTGGGGGTTAGGGTACGCTACTGGGGGTTAGGGTACACTACTGGGGGTTAGGGTACACTACTGGGGGTTAGGGTACACTACTGGGGGTTAGGGTACACTACTGGGGGTTAGGGTACACTACTGGGGGTTGATCTTCAAGGGGTTAGGGTACACTACTGGGGGTTAGGGTACACTACTGGGGGTTGATCTTCAAGGGGTTAGGGTACACTACTGGGGGTTAGGGTACACAACTGGGGGTTAGGGTACACTACTGGGGGTTGATCTTCAAGGGGTTAGGGTACACTACTGGGGTTAGGGTACACTACTGGGGGTTGATCTTCAAGGGGTTAGGGTACACTACTGGTGGTTAGGGTACACTACTGGGGGTTAGGGTACACTACTGGGGGTTAGGGTACACTACTGGGGGTTAGGGTACACTACTGGGGGTTAGGGTACACTACTGGGGGTTAGGGTACGCTACTGGGGGTTAGGGTACACTACTGGGGGTTAGGGTACACTACTGGGGGTTAGGGTACACTACTGGGGTTGATCTACTGGGGGTTAGGGTACACTATTGGGGGTTAGGGTACACTACTGGGGGTTGATCTACTGGGGGTTAGGGTCCACTACTGGGGGTTAGGGTACACTATTGGGGGTTAGGGTACACTACTGGGGTTGATCTACTGGGGGTTGGGGTACACTATTGGGGGTTAGGGTACACTACTGGGGGTTAGGGTACACTACTGGGGGTTGATCTTCAAGGGGTTAGGGTACACTACTGGGGGTTAGGGTACACTACTGGGGGTTGATCTTCAAGGGGTTAGGGTACACTACTGGGGGTTAGGGTACACTACTGGGGGTTAGGGTACACTACTGGGGGTTAGGGTACACTACTGGGGGTTAGTGTACACTACTGGGGGTTAGGGTACACTACTGGGGGTTAGGGTACACTACTGGGGGTTAGGTTACACTACTGGGGGTTAGGGTACACTACTGGGGTTGATCTACTGGGGGTTAGGGTACACTATTGGGGGTTAGGGTACACTACTGGGGGTTGATCTACTGGGGGTTAGGGTCCACTACTGGGGGTTAGGGTACACTACTGGGGTTGATCTACTGGGGGTTAGGGTACACTACTGGGGGTTAGGGTACACTACTGGGGGTTAGGGTACACTACTGGGGGTTAGGGTACACTACTGGGGGTTGATCTACTGGGGGTTTGGGTACACTACTGGGGGTTGATCTTCAAGGGGTTAGGGTACACTACTGGGGGTTAGGGTACACTACTGGGGGTTAGGGTACACTAATGGGGGTTGATCTTCAAGGGGTTAGGGTACACTACTGGGGGTTGATCTTCAAGGGGTTAGGGTACACTACTGGGGGTTAGGGTACACTACTGGGGGTTGATCTTCAAGGGGTTAGGGTCCACTACTGGGGGTTAGGGTACACTACTGGGGGTTAGGGTACACTAATGGGGGTTGATCTTCAAGGGGTTAGGGTACACTACTGGGGTTTAGGGTACACTACTGGGGGTTGATCTTCAAGGGGTTAGGGTACACTACTGGGGGTTAGGGTACACTACTGGGGGTTGACCTACCGTTCCTTTTTATCCTGAAAAACTCCCCAGTATTTGCCGATGTCAAGCATACCCATACCATGATGCAGCCACCACCATGCTTGAAAATAAGGAGGCAGTTACTCATATTTTCATTCTGTATATTTGTGTTCTTCTTTTGTCATTTAGGTCATTATTGTGGAATCACTACAGTGTTGTTGATCCATCCTCAGTTCTCCCGTCACAGAAATTGAACTCTGTAGCTGTTTTAAAATCACCAATGGCCTCATGGTAACATCCCTGAGCAGTTGAATTCCTGTCCTGCAGCTCAGTTCTGAAGGAGGACTGTATCTTTGAGGTGTCTGGGTGCTTTAATATATAATCCACAGCATAATTATTAGCTTGACCATGCTTAAAGAGATATTCAATGTCTGATTTGTTATTGTTAACCATCTACCAATCACTGCCCTTCTTTGAGGCTTTTTCGAAAAGCTCCCTGGTCTTTGTAGTTGAATCTGTGCTTGAAATTC
Source organism: Coregonus lavaretus (assembly GCF_964263955.1). Taxonomy (NCBI): domain Eukaryota; kingdom Metazoa; phylum Chordata; class Actinopteri; order Salmoniformes; family Salmonidae; genus Coregonus; species Coregonus lavaretus. Next base: position 267,687 of record NW_028165529.1, on the reverse strand, counting down.
AATACTTGACTGAGGGACCTTACATATGTTGTATGTATGGGGGACAGAGGAAGGGGTAGTCATTAAAAAATCATGTTAACCCCTGTTATTTCACACAGAGTAAGTCATGGTAACTTTTTATCTGATTTGTTAAGCCACATTTTACTCCTGAGCTAATTTAGGGTTGCCTGAACAAAGGGGATGAATA